>NC_084541.1:11061184-11271184 GCF_024500275.1 Phycodurus eques
CCTCCATTTGTACTCGATATTGGAACCTATGAAGAAATCCAGAAGTTTGTCGATATACGATGTGGTCATCAATGGCAAAGCAACAAAGAAAGCTATGTTTTTTTTACATACCTGGGTTATTTATCATTATTATTATTTTAAACTTGCAGCGTCTTCACTTGGTGTTATTTATCATCATTATTTTAAATTTGCAGCTTCTTCACTGGGTGTCTGTCAATCTTTTAGACAGCAGTCTCTTTGATAAGAAATCCAACTTTCCCAAGCTGAGCAAGGTTGTGTCAGAAACCGTTTAAAAGGGTGAACGTTATCTGTGCCTATATTTGATTCTTTTCCTTCCCATAATCAAAACTGTCCTTGCCTGTAGCAGCTGTAAAGTCGTTTTCACCTTGTCATTCGTCACCTTAAACCCTGAATTCACCTTGTTGCCCAGTCTCCACGGTGTATTTTGACATCTCTAGGACATCTAGAACTCACTGTCCATAAACTAATCAAAGAAATAATTTGACGGTTTGGTCTAAAAAAAAAAAAAAAAAGATAAAATTGGATAAAATGGCCACACGTCAGGATAGTGCAAACAGTTGGAGTTGTGTTACGAAAAATGCATAAGGAGATGAATGTCATGTCCTCAGTATTTATAGAAACCTGTCTCTCCGGGGGGTGGGGGCATAACCTGCAAAACATATACAGCGTAGAAACGAAGCTTTAGTGTCAAGATCAAATGAAAAAGACTAGAATAGAGTGGAAATTCTACAAAAAAAATCCAATATTAGTTTAGAATTCTGCTCTTTACAGCACATTCTTAGATGTATTACAACAAACCTTTTTAATGAGTCATAGAAGTGAAGTCGAGAGCTCGACTGTTATAAACATAGCCACAGTGCATATACAAGCACTGTTTACCCTCAAATGATAGCCACTGTTTTAATAGTCTTTTAATTAATCACCAGGTACATTGTGAAAATAAAATGAAATTTAACTAAAAATGGTGCCCATTTAGCAATGATTAGTAATTTGGTACACTACATGCACCCTTTTTTGGTTTTTGTTTCTACGACAGGTGTATATGCGGGACGCGGATCGCTAAAGGTGCTAATAAATAGCATGACCTTATAGCATTATAATTAAACGAAGAAGAACAATAGCAATAGGGAGGTCTGGGACGTCTTTAAGTGGGGTGCACACACAGATATAAATCTTAACTGGTTTTTAAAATGAATTCACCCATGAAGAAGAAAAGAAGTTTGGCTAACTGTTTACTTATTTGGTACCTACTGTATATAATGGTTGCAAATTCTTTCCCTTGTCATTTTTATTGTAGTGAATGTCTTGGAACATAACCTCCTCTTTTAGTTTCAGACAATAGAGGCAACCTCAACCATTTTCCAAGCGAATCAGGGAGGAAAAATAACTCATAACACACCACAGCATAATCCCTAAGGATAATCTTTTAGAGACATCCAACAATCGGACCTTTGGTAACTTTATCAGAAGTAGGGAAAATTCTGAAATATGTACCCCACTGGGGACAAATCAACCCATGGGAATTGGGTTTGGAGGAGGGGAGTAATTTTGAGTAGCATGGCTTTACGGAAACCTAAGAAGGGAACAATTCGCGCTGCCTTCAACTACACTGCAACATTGATAGGAACCAAGAATAAAAGGACACACGAATGGAAACTGCTCATGAGAATTCCATTCTCTCGTGGAAGTAAGAATTAAAAAAAAAAAAAAAAAAAAAGCAAATAAAGGATAAAATTGTATTCTTCAGTTGACTAAATAAACACGCCTGGCCACTATTTTAGCAAACATGATACATTGTACTAATTCAGTGCAACAGTCTAAAATGTAAAAGACAAAAGCACAAAAGTGACACTTGCTTCCCTGATTGCTGAATTAAGACAATGGAGGAGTACTTGTTTCCATGACAACATAACTCGTCAAACAGTAAAATATATATGATTGCCTTTTTTATGAAGACTTGTGTAATACCCAGGGGTACTGGCTGCATCCTCCCCCACAATATTAAATTATTTACTGTGCAAACGGAGAAATTGACAACATTCTGTGGACACCTACTGATGCATGCACCTGCCTCCGATTCACCCCCACACACTTCCTAATATGCATGCACAGCAGGGCCTCATCCACCTACATTCATCTCCAAGTCCACTCATGGCCAAGTTTTAAACACATTATCCATCCATCTATTTAATGTGTGCAGAAACAATAGATGAGGTGGCGCTGTGTTGTACCTGGCAAGGCCATTAGCACACATGATTGCTGGCACAGGAGCTTAGCGCTGGATGCGCGCCAGCGGAAAATGCTTTGGCACTCTCTCTTCATGAGCTCTGGCACCACAGTGACTCTTAAGAAATTGTGACAAAACAAGCTTGTGCTTTCGCTCATATTGCACCTGTATTCCAAGTACAATATGTGTTTGTAGTTTGTTTTTTTAGCAAGATGGAGTCCATTAAAAACTCACTGTCATAGCCCTATGATTCATTTTCTATAGAACTTGTCCTTTTTATATCACTCTTTCATGTTCAAAATATAGAATTCAATTCAAATGCAGGGAAGCAGGAGAAGCAAGGCAAGGGAGCAGGCGTAATCTTACAAAAAAAGGATTGATTTTCAAAACCAAAAAGGCAATCAATGCACATGGAATAATGACAATAATTAACAAAGCCACCCCCCAACAACAAACAAGATGGAGATCTTGTTTTTAAGTAATTGTAACTTGTTTTTAATCAAGCTGTTGCTTAATGAAAAGTGTAAAAACAATCGCAACTACTGTACTAAATAGACGGCTGACCTCCAGCTTGATGAATCACATGATGTTCACATAGCTCTGCCCATATCACACATCTGTAAAACAGCTGGTCTCATTAAATGTAGTGGCACATGTGAATGCCAGATCGGAATAGATCACGTCACATATAAAGAGTTGATCTGAGATATTCAATAGGCAGTATTTCAATCAGAATGAAAATATGTCTGCATGTTTTATGATGGCAACAGCAATAATGAACCGACACTGGCTGAAAGAAACCAGGGAACTAAATTCCAACAGACATTAATGAGACAACGAGGCACACTTGGACAAGATGCAAGTGGCTGGAGGGAACTGATTGGTTGACACAAGGTAGAGGGCTGACGAGAACAGGTGGAGACGAAAAACCAAACGAGCAGACGAGACATGAACACAGGACATAACATTAAACCAAACTAAATCTAATCAAAACAATGCAAAAGTCCACACAAACATTGATCGTAACACATTCAGAGAGAAACTCTCCCAGCCCTTTCAATATCTACATTTGTAGTATTATTTTCAAATGTATTAATTTCCCACATGATCAATCCAGAAAATATAGTCAAAGGTCCCTTGCTAATATAGAGCCTTTCAAGTTGTGCATGCAATAGCTAAATATATTAAGGGATGTTTAAGGGATTAAGGGATTTAACCTACTCATAATGAATAAAAGCAAATTAGAAATAATATAAAAAACAAACACTACCATCTCCATAAAACCCACAGTATATGTTTTTCAGAATGCAGGTTTTCAACAATCAAAACAAATAATGGAATGTTCCATAGTCAACCACAACAAATAAGGAAAAGTTGCATTCTCCTGTCGACTGGTTAGAGCGTCTGCCTCACAGTTCTGAGGACTGGGGTTCAATCCCCGGCCCCGCCTGTGTGGATATTGCCTGTTCTCCCCGTGTCTGGCTGGGTTTAATCCGGGCACTCCGGTTTCCTCCCACATCCCAAAAACATGCATGGTTGGTTAATTGAAGACTCTAAATTTTCCCGTAGGTGTGAATGTGAGTGCGAATGGTTTATATGTCCCCTGCAATTGGCTGGCAACCAGTTCAGGGTGTACCCCGCCTCCTGCCCGATGATAGCTGGGATAGGCTCCAGCACTCCCCGCGACCCTTGTGAGGATAAGCGGTAAAGAAAATGGATGGATGGATGCATTCTCCCTTGTTAGGCAATCGCCTTTGTTAGCCTACAACAGCCCTAATGGTAATTAGAATGGAAAGGAGAGAAATAATTGTTCAGTCTCACATGACTGAAGGCCCTGAGGATGCAGAGCAAAAGCGGCAGAGTGCTGAGTCGGGAATTTTCATCTCATAATGTCAGGTTTTTATTTGACTTGGACGGCCCACTTTTGAATTTTATATATATATAATATACATTCATATTGACATTTTAATCATATGACTACAGCGGCACAATATGGATATTCTTGACTATTCCATAATTTTTATTTTAATTAGTTTTGACAGATGAATTGTCTTGGATATAAAATATGACCAAACATGCAATAAAGACCCCAAAAACCTAAATAAATAAATAATGTTGACCTACTTGTTCCCTTTTGATTCATAATGAATGTGAGAAATGCATGACCACGCACCCATGCACCAGCAATGAAAATGCCGTAAATCCATCAGATGGGTCCTGTTTCGTTCTGGTTAAGTGACTAATCAGAATATTGTAATCATACTTCATGCTTCATGTCACAAGCAAAATCCAAAAGCATATGAAAACGAGCGTGGGAGGATGAGGAGAGCGTGATTCATCCATTTACTGTTTGTGTCGTCAGAATTGAGGGAGACGAAACATCCTCAGAATGCTTTCAAAATAAAATATACTGTACATCAAACTGATAATTGTGTTTAGACAAACGTTTGGTTAATGGTATTTTGTCGCATTGAGGCCACCATAGCCTGCTACTAATAAACAGATTCATTAATTGTAAATATGCATTTTTAAATAGCAATTAAGGCCATTATATGAGCAACAATAAATCTAGTTTCAACTAAAACCGAACGCAATGAATGCAAACGCTACTGCATTCGTATAAAGAGGCATGTATAGACTGATGTTAGCCTCCTATACTCCTGAAAATTAAGTAGGATGGGCATTTTTTTGTCCTGTATAAATACATCTCGATTTAATAATGAATCTTATACAAAATAATCTGTGCTAGCCTTTATACTTTTTATAATGGACAAAAATGTTTGTGTGTGTAGCAGTTGTAATTTTACACTCTTTTGGAGGCATTCTATTGGTGTATAACTGTTGTCATCATCATCATCATCATCGTCATCACAATGAATAGTGAAAGGCATTTAAAAAAAACATCTTAAAAGCTGTGACATAATTGCAAAAATTGCAATCACATCATTTTTATTCTTTACGTTAGCATAAGAGGCACACTAGTCAAAAGTTTTTTGATCTCGATCTTTCAATCAAAAATCTTAGAGCTTAATTGAAAGATCGACGAAACGCATATCAGATGTTGAGCATCAGAATGAACGGCACAACATGTGTATGGGAGATGTTCGTATGTCATGTTTCATATTTCCCTCTGTACAAGCCATCTGTTCATGTTCTAGAATTGATAGATGGCTTTCTGTTGAGGCTCATGTTATTTGATGTGTAAACATCTGCAGTAGCCTATTCTGTATGGGAGACTGACTAACTTCCCCAACCCAGTTACTTTGGTTCTCTGTACAGTTGCTTCTGTAGTCAGTGACTGATAGGGCAGTGTCGGCAACATGCAGCAGCTATTATTTTCCTCAGCTTTCGCATTCTGTCTTATTTTTCTTCTGGTGTGTTTTGCATTGGTATGTAGGATGTCATTCTATCAGCTTATTTTGCCTGCATGCTATTTGTCAGCCGCACTATCCCCGAGGACAACCGCATGTTGCGGCTGCATCTGGGGAGATCTCTTCCTTTGCGAGTCTATTAAAAGAACAAGCTACATGACTGCACAGCTGCTCTGACAGATTAATACAAATGTACTGTGAACCCACTTGAAATAGTACGCTCTAGTAGAAAGCCTAAATGATTTATATGTATATGCAGGTGTTAAGTGGCACCCGGCGTAAGAATATGTCATCACGTGGCACAAAAAGGCATGCCCAGTTATCACCATACTTCCTGCTTTTCATTGGATTGTTATATATCTATAGTCTAGAAGTGTTTTTCTTCTGACGGCAATACGTTGAGATTGTGCAATGCAGCACCTGAAGTTTCTTGCACCTTTAGAAGCCTACATTGTATCCCTAAAAAGTGTGTCAAACTACGGCAGGGCGTTTGGCTTTCAACACAGTGCGTGATGGCAATGACAACTTTTAGATTTTGTGTGAATTTCGAGGCAGAATTTTCCTCAAAATGATGGCTGAAGTCAAAATTGTACAAATTCAGGGTCTTTCGACTTTCAAGATATGGGGCTCTATTTTCATAGATGGCTGATAGCTACTGGCACAATGAGGACTTTGACACGCACCAGGTCTTTTTACGAGCAATATGACACGTTACATGGGGGAAAGGTTGTTTGAAATCTAAAAATGCTAAGAAAAGGCACATAATACAACCTTTGAACCACTTTTAGCACAAGTTAATCTTGACTAACTTTTACAAAAGGATGTTAGCCATAATCTTTTAGGTCAGCAATATTTAAAACAACAGGCCACTGACAAAGTTTACCGACTGTAGACGAAGACGCTCCAGAGTACAAAAGAACAAGAAAAGAAAACTATAATCTATAAAGAAGAGGTGACGAACCACGGGAAAGCTGTAGGGTACTGCAGGGTAATATGTCCAATTCTGATCTTTTGTTAAAGCCAATCTTTTTTCTATGTAGTCGTTCACATTACAAAAACAAACACTTCTGTGAACGGAATGCGTCCGTGGAGTGTTATTGCATGTGCACAAAACATGACGTCACGTGGCGTAGTGTGTTTATGTAAGTAAATATGGTCCCTCATGTAGGTCTTAGTCCTGCCGCACTTGAAGATTTTGTGCAATCGGAGCCAACATTTTCTTGACCAAATAATTTCACGTGGGTGATTAAGAAGGCAGAGGGCAATAATTTTGGCTATGGCAGTTTGTGGGGTCGCGTCTGTCTGTTTTGCCGAACAGTTGTGACGTTTCTCGCCTTTTGATTACGTATATTTCAAATGAGCGCGATCCGAGCATCCAGATGGGCTACATATGTGACCTATATCCACATGTGAAAGAGGCCTGGGTCGGATTTGAAAAAAATCAAATTGTACTGTTCAACTTGACATGAAAAAATCAGATACACCTCTCACTCAAAATCAGATGCGATAGGCTCGAGGTCACCCACGACCCTAACGAGAACAAGCAGTACCGAAAATGGACAGATGTATGGAAAATCTTTGGAGCTTATTAAATGACTATATTTAAATTACCATTTCAAGACTTTTTTCTCTATTGCTATCCATGTAAATAGGTAAAAAAAAAAAAAAAAAAAAAAGACATTTATTTTTGTTAGGGTTATCAATAGTACACTTTGTCCAATAATATTACTTTCAGTATATCACATAGACCACATATTACATTCATGCTTGTTTGTTTTATGGTCCTTCAGGAGTGACCACTGTCCTGACCATGACCACCCTCAGTATCAGTGCCAGGAATTCCCTTCCCAAAGTGGCCTACGCCACCGCTATGGATTGGTTCATCGCCGTGTGCTACGCCTTCGTCTTCTCGGCCCTCATTGAGTTCGCTACAGTCAACTACTTCACCAAGAGGGGTTACGCCTGGGATGGAAAAAGCGTGGTGCCAGAGAAGGTATTTGAGATGTTACTTTCATTCCACGCAGATCCTCAGCTGATTGAATCACAGGGATAGTCTGAAAGGTAATGATATGGTTTCTGGCATAATAAATTATCCTCATTTATAGAGTCTTAATTTCTTTTCAGGAAGATTTGTCACCTGGGCTTAGATTGGTTTTCAGAATGGTGTCAAATGTATGAGTCCGGCAGAGAAAGGAGCCATCACAGTTCTTCATTTGTTGCACACGGGGGCGGTTAGCACTCAACTGCTGTGGGAGCAGCAGCAGGCAGGGAAGCATTTAGTTGTCATCGTATAGAAAATTCAATTTGTGTAACATGACGTGAACATTAATAGTTTAGTGTTCATCTCGTGCTTTCTGCTCCACTTGTCTGTGTGCGGCATTTAGCGGGGCAACACTGCTTCTGAGAACTTTTTTTTTTACAGGCTTATTGATTTGTATGAATCATTGGGTTGCTGATGACGCAATATCAGCAATGATTATTATTCATCTTCATGTGAGAGTAATTTCCACACAGTTCACACAGCCTTTTCTCATGATTTACAGTATTTTGTAAAACAGACATTTTAACAATGAAAAATGACTATGGAAATGTGTGATATCCCGAAATGTTTGAATTTAAGACCGAAAATAGTGCTTTGAGGCAAAATGCAATAGAACCCCTAAAGTCAAACATCAGTCGATTCCGTGATGCTGGTTGACTTCTGATTTGGTCTGATTTTAAAATAAATTTTACGATTGTAAATTAGAAAACCTTTATTAACTGCACAGGCAACTTTTGTATATTGTACCATGTAGGCATTTTGTTAAAGTAGCGTTTTAACATTAACAGCCATAAAGATGTTGTAGAAAATCCCCCAAAAGCCAAAGAAAAATGAATCTGTTCATCCTTTGATGCCCATTGAACTTGCATTTTTCACAATTTCCAGACATATCCATTGAACATTAGTGGCTTCTTTTTCTCTGAAATGTTGGAAATGTTCACAAATGTACATTATTAGCTTAACTTTGTTTCAATTTCCCCAAAAACTCAAAAAGAAATACAAAAGAAATCAAGCTGATCTATGGAACATTGGTTGGCAGCTGTACACTGATCCTCTCTTTGTTTTTCTTTCCTTGTCAAACCAAATCAGCAAAAGAAGAAGAAGGAGTCCATGCTAAAAAAGAACAACACAACAGCGTATCCGGCGGCCACTGCTACAGCCTTCGCTCCCAACATTGCCAGGGACCCTGGATTGGCCACCATTGCCAAAAGCGCTCCTCCACCACCAACTGAGCCCAAGGAGGAGCCAAAGCCCAAGCCCCCAGAGGCCAAGAAGACCTTTAACAGCGTGAGCAAGATAGACAGGATCGCCAGAATAGCCTTCCCTCTGCTCTTTGGAACCTTTAACTTGGTCTACTGGGCCACCTACTTGAATAAGAAGCCCAAACTGCAGGGGATGAATCCACACTAATCCATTGTTTGCTCCTTTTCAATTTTACCTATATAACTTTTATTTTCTTTGGTATTCCTCAAAAGAAAAAGAAAAGAAAATGTGTTTATTTTCAGACAAACATGATGTCCATGCTGGTTTGAATTCCCAGTCGTTGCATTGCTTCTGTTTATATACATTTTGAAGATTTGGAAAAAAAAAAACAGAGACCAAAAAATAATTTAAAAAAAAACAAAAAACAAAAGAACAAGGGATACAGAATTTTAAAGGGTTGTTGTTCAGGTGTGGTATGATGCTTTTAAGAAAATACTACCGTAAATATATAGCCGAGAGGAGAATGCTATTCTCCAGTACACAGAGCCCAATCTTGTCTTGGGCTTTCCTTTCTTTCTTCTTCTCATTGTATATTTTGTTATTTTGCAAGGTTCCAGTTATAATCTTTGCAGCGAGAGTCTCTAGAGTTATTACCATTTGAGTACAGATAAATAAATAGAACAAATGTGGTTTCGAAGAGGGAGACAGTCCAACAATTTATTGCATCTGTTGCGCAGACTGCTCCAACCTGTAACTAACTGCCCAATATATCTGCAATACTGCAGCAAATGTTCATCTACGTAACATAGGCTTTGCTAAGGACAAAGTGACATACATAATGCAAATTGTGCTGTCTAACCACTCAAGTCAAGCTTATTTCTCATGACTTTTGTTCTATTATTATTATTGTAATATGACCGAATTTCCGCAAATAGTGTCTGAGGCTTAGCCACTTAACTGCAGATGGTGTAGACGTCTGTTGATATTACGCAATGTAATCGGTATATCAAAGTTCATGTAAAGTCAAAGTGGAGTTAGAAATAAAATCGACTGTTATGGTGGAGAAATGCTGAGAAACTCAGGCTCAAACATATTGTAAAACCATTGACACACACAGACAACATTGGGGCGCGATCACACGTCAGTCTACAGGAACGCTAAACGTTGTTAAAAAAAACTGTCTCCACATAGTGTAGAATCATCTTTAATTCCACGCAGGGAACCCGCTTACAACATACAGTAAGACATCACACTTTAATTAACCCAACAAACTGTTCATGTGAAACGGTAGGTGCTACCGTTTTGGCTAGCAACAGAGTTCAAACAAGCTCAGTTGTTGACTTTTTAAAGTCTCTGCATTTTTTGTAGGCATTTATTTGTCTGAAATAGATTACTTGGAAAGAGTCTATGAGAAAAACATCCACTATTTGAGGAAATATGTTATATACATTGATGCTGTCCAGTCAAAAGCATGGATCCCGCCCAACTTGTATTCTTTTTTTTTTTGAAAGACAACGTGAACATTTGGAGATGCATGCTTTTAATTGGTTTGAATCAATATAAAGAATACTGCCAAAATATTACATTTCAGTGGTTTGTGCCAAAATGTCCAACAGTGGCAAAACATGTTTTACTTTCCTTATCATAACCTACAAACTAGTTGTGAGAATATATGGAAGAGCCGTCTATAATTAAGACCAAAATTATCAAGATACTGATAAAATTTTGAAACTAACTGAATTGTTTGTTGAATGCAACCCAACCAAGAACAAAATTATGTGGTTCTTTTGTCGATAGATACGTACAGTAGATTCAAAAAACTTTTAAATTTTTTTAAAAAACTTTTTTCTTATGCCTAATTAGATCGGTCAGTTTTTAAGAAACATAGTATTTTGCACCATTCTGAACAATCCTGGTAATACATTTATAATATCTATTAGCTGTGAATCATTTTGGGACATGGATCTTTTGTCCAAAACAATACAAGTGACAGATATTTCTAGAAAGCATTTCACATGAAGTCAAAATGTGGCCAGGGTATGAATCATTTTGGGTTTGGCTGTATATTTCTGGCTATTATTTTGTTGTTTCTGCTCTGTCACTGTGGCTACACAGAGATTGGTGATAAGAGCTTAAAAGCCTTTCACTATTGGTCAGCAGGTTGCATCCATTGTCCTATTAAAGAATGCATTATTTTATTCGTGTATTGATGGTAATAACGACTATTCCTATTGGCACAGAAATGTATGATTTTTATTACTTTAAAAGCTCGAGCCCCTAAGTTTCCATTGGCTCCCGCACAAATCAAACCCTGCTTGCATCTTATTTCTTTCTTTCTTTTTTTCCCTTTTTTTTTTAAAACCACAGACATGATAAATAGCACGCATGCATATGCATGGTCAGGGCATCCTTAAAACAACATACGGTAACAATCACCATTGATTAAAGGCTTTCATTTCTTCATACAAAAGACAAAAGATTAGCCGTTCTTCAAAATAGGTTGGGGTTTCTGCAAAAGCAATAAAACACATCTCAGTGGACACACCGTTCATTTATCCCCCAAATATATGTATTAAAAAACAATAATCTCTGCTTAGAAATGAAAATAATACATGTATTTTCCTTTCAGTCTTTGTAAATATTCTCTAATGTTAGAGATGTCAATATTATGTTGGAGTAACTAAAGGGAATGTTTAAATAATACATGAAGGAGTCATTTTGCATTTATGAGACATACATTATGGCGTATTTTGTGCTCTTGAGACTTTTTTTTTTGGCCATGTTTGAGTGCAAATCTCACTTTTCATTTTGGTTCACACAGATATAAAAATGGTGTAAAATGTGATGAGTAAGAATGTAATGAATTGTCTTCAAACCTATTTTGATTACATCCAACGATTATTTCCTGTTTTTGTTGTTATAAGGTGATGGGGGAGGGGCTTGTTTGCCAAAAATGCTGTTTGATGCAAAGTCATGTTGGTGTAATTTAATGAGGGACGAGGCACATTGTGGAGGAGAAGTGCCTTTTTCATATTTCAAGAGTCAGAACTGTGAGGATGGCTTTGCTGTTTGATGGCATGTCTTGCATTTGGTGACCCACTGTGAACCCAAAAACATTTTGCTTGTTTTTTTTTTGTTTTTGTTTTTTGGGGTATTTTTTCTGTTCACTATTTTTGTGTTTCGAGTCGAAAATTGTCAACACTCAGAAAGTACCAGCTACACTGCCTTCAGTAACACATGCCCTTTTAGATGTATATTTGTTGCTGCTTTGTGGGTGAGCAACAGTGAATGAGAGCACGAGAAAGACAGTGAGAGAGGCAAAAGAAGACGCTGAGATGATGTGATGTCGGAATTTTATGTTAGCCGGCGTCGGCACACAAGGCTTGTCGAGTCATTCTATGATAGTGTTGAAATTAATATATTTTTGTAGCATGATGTCAGCCCCTCTTCTGGAAAAAAACAACAACAGAACAGTGACAGGATAGCTTTTTTTTTTTTTGTCTTGAACATTGCTTGCGCTTGTTTTTGTTGTTGTGTTTACGAATATGAACTATTTCTCAGTGGTGGCTCGTCAAGGTATCAGAACCGCCCAGTTTCAATTCTGTTAATGTAGCAATATTACTTAGCAAGGGCTTTTCTTAGGACTTGAACTTGGAAATTAGTGAAGGGATGATTGCCAGCGTAGCTTTACTTCAATTCCTATTTTCATTTGTATGCTTAAATTTTTATTTTGTTTAGACAAAGTTTTTTTTTGTGTGTGTCCACATTGAGATGAAAAGCATTTGTCCCCTACTCTAGGCTATAAATATTTTCACCTATTTCTTATTAAATTTAATTAAAATGTAATTTCCATTTTCCATTTTATTTTTTAAATTGTGGTTTTATTTCACGTTGTTCTGCTTTTTATTTTACAGTACCTCATTTAATTTGTAACCACACTATTTATTTATTTATTTATTTATTTATTTATTTATTTATTTATTTATTTATCCGTTCATTTAAAAATAATCATTTGTATTAATTAATTATACAATTTGTAATGCCCAAATGGGAAATATATTAATGTGTTTCCCCCCCCCCTGTCAATAAGGTCACAATCTATATTGAGGGTTAATGTTTAGCTTATCCATCCATCCATTTTCTGAGCCACTTCTCCTCACTAGGGTATTTGGGATGTGGGAGGAAACCGGAATGCCCGGAGATAACCCACACAGGTACGGGGAGAACATGCAAACTCCACACAGGCTGGGCCGGGGAATGAACCCAGGTCCTCAGAACTGTGAGGCTGACGCTCTAACCAGTCGGCCACCGTGCCGCATGTTTAGCTTATGATTTGTATTTTCATGATCGCCAGTATTGAACCTGTCCCTTATAAGCAAACAGAGGGGTGATGGAAGTGCAAAGTCACGGTGAAGAGTTGTATACAGATAGGTACAAATAAACTATTGTATGTTGATTATCATGAAGAAAATTCTATATATATATAAATATATATACATATGTAAAATACATGATGCCTACAGTATTTGATTCTATTATTGAAGCTGTTAGCGAAAAGGATGAATATTGTTTGTATTCTCAACCTATTGTTATGAATTTTGCACATTTAGATGAACAATAACATTACATGTACGTAGTTGGCTTCGTGCTATGCAAGGACAGCTTTGAATCACCGATCATCGACCTTGTCTCCATTGTGTTTCAGATTTACAAGCTATTATAGAGCGAAAATAAATAAATAAGAAGCTTAGGGTTTTTTTTATATATCAGCTGTGCACCCATTAGCTTTTTTTTAATGAAACCATGGCTATACAGGGTGACATAAAAGAAAAACAGCGGATTATGTCTTTTGTTTATGCTTTCGAATTGTCAGTGCTTGAAGCGAAAATAGCTTCCATTGTCGGTTGCACTTTTTCTCCTGGGTCATGCAATAAAAGGCACAAGACAAGAAAAAAAAAGAGCAAAACTGTAACAAGGTCTTACTTTTTAAAAGTTGGTGAGCGCGACCAAATTGATATCAAACTGAAAAAAGACTAAAGTAGAGAGAAATTCTAGAGACAATTTCCACTGATACTTTACAAGGCAGGTTAGGTTTTGCTACGTTTGATATTTTATGCTCCACATAGAGAATGTGCAACATGAGGTAAAGTGCAATCATGAGCTTCCGACTAACCTTATCATCTTACTCATTTGCAAAGCTTTCATGTATATATCAAATTTGTTCATTATCCTTTGTATGTTTGGTTGGCTGGTTTGATTTTAGGCCACTGACCATCAGCACTTGCTGTTCAGCAGCAGGTCTTTTTGTTCTTACCAGATATGTACTGGAGGGTTTTTTTCTGGTTGACTTCTCATTTTCACTGAAATACTAACAACAATGTAAAACAACAAAACATGTTCTAAAGCACAAACTTTGATGTGGATATAGGAAGAGTATGGACAACAAAAGGACACTATAGACTCCACTGGGATGTGTTGTGGACAGGATTCTGATGGGTGGAGATGAAGTGGTGAACCTCCTGTAAATGTTTTCTTTTGTTTCTTTTGATTACAATATGGCCCTGTAGATTCTGATTCACTGCATTAGTCTTTAAATAAAAAGGAACAAATGAACGTGGCTACTGTTGTCTTTACTGGAGAGTACTGGTCTCTTAATGTTAAATAAAGTGGTAAAAGTATTTGTTCAATTATATCCATCAGCACAAACATTCAATGGGTTCCAACATTATCTTCTTTGTGGAAATGAGTGTCGATTTTTTACTTTAATTTTTTATTTTTTTGTGGGGGGGGGGGGGGGGGGGGTGAGACTTCAGGTGCAAAGGAACGTGCGCTCCTTCTCGAGAAGCATGTGAGCTGCCGAGCTCTGAGAGCATTATGTAATGAAGCTGCTTCTTGCTGGCAGAAGAGCACCGGAGGAGGTTTTTCTCTCACTTTGTCGGCCTGTTTCTCCTTTTCTGCTTCCACTCCATCAATTTTCCCTCCACCACAAGCACAGCTTTGAACTCATGCACATCACAAGCAGGTATTGTAATCCCATACGATCCTTTTGTTACCAGAAACCTTCACTGACTATAGCCATTTGAATGCCATGGTTATCCCATGGACACATTTGTTGCTGAATAATAGGAAATGATGGCTTCATCCATCCATCCATTTTCTACCGCTTATCCGAGGTCGGGTCGCGGGAGCAGTAGCTTTAGCAGGGACACCCAGACTTCCCTCTCCCCAGCCACTTCGTCCATCTCTTCCGGCGGGATCCCGAGGCGTTCCCAGGCCAGCGTAAGGATGTAGTCTCTCCAGCGTGTCCTGGGTCGTCCCCGGGGTCTCCTCTCGGTGGGACGTGCCCGGAACACCTCACCAGGGAGGCGTCCGGGAGGCATCCGAATCAGATGCCCCAGTCACCTCATCTGGCTCCTCTCGATGTAGAGGAGCACCGACTCTATTCTGAGATCCTCCCAGATGACCGAGCTTCTCACCCTATCGCTAAGGGAGAGCCCGGACACCCTGTGGAGGAAACTCATTTCAGCCGCTTGAATCCGGGATCTTGCTCTTTCGGTCATGACCCACAGCTCATGACCATAGGTGAGGGTAGGAATGTAGATGGACCAGTAAATTGAGAGCTTTGCCTTTCGGCTTAACTCCTTCTTTAGAACAACAAACCGATACAAATTCTGCATCACTGCAGAGGCTGCACCGATCCACCTGTCAATCTCCCGTTCCATTCTTCCCTCACTCGTGAACAAGACCCAAAGATACTTGAACTCCTCCACTTGGGGCAGGATCTCATCCCCGACCTGGAGAGGGCACACCACCCTTTTCCATGGTCTCAGATTTGGAGGTGCTGATTCTCATCCCAGCCGCTTAACACTCGGCTGCGAACTGCTCCAGTGAGAGTCGGAGATCACGGCTTGATGAAGCCAACAAAACCACATCATCTGCAAAAAGTAGAGATGCAATAGTGAGGTCACCAAACCGGACCCCCTCTACGCCTCGGCTGCGCCTTGAAATTCTGTACATAAAAGTTATGAACAGAATCGGTGACAAAGGGCAGCCTTGGCTGAGTCCAACCCTCACTAGGAACAAATCCGACTTACTGCCGGATATGCGGACCAAACTCTAACTCCGGTCGTACAGGGACCGAACAGCCCGCATCAGGGGGTTCGGTACCCCATACTCCCTTAGCACCCCCCACGGGACTCCCCGAGGGACACGGTCAAATGCCTTCTCCAAGTCCACAAAACACATGTAGACTGGTTGGGCGAACTCCCATGCACCCTCAAGGACCCTGCCGAGGGTGTAGAGCTGGTCCACTGTTCCACGTTCCTGTTATGGCTTCATTTAGGTCCATATGTACTCTTGTAACAAGCATCACATCCAAACCAATGTCATCCGTCTCCACAGAAATGAAAAATGTCTCGCTCATGCCAAACCAACAGGTGGCACTGTGACTACAACCGTAAGGCAAATTTTTCGATCGAATGTGTGTGTCCATATTGGCCGCTGGTTACGGACGTGACATCACAAGAGTGTCAAATTGCCAGCTTCTACATAGACGACACTCATACTTTATAACAACATTTTGCACAGCTTTGGACAAAAGTAATTTTTCGCATGCACACAGGCGTTGTCTGCCATGAAAAGGATATTTACACAGGCCTCTGGGCAAGAATATGCAAGCCTGTGTGTATAGTCATATTACATTATATGTAGCTAAGGAAAACTACACATGTATCAATAAGTCAGCAGTGGATTGTCAACTATAAAAGAATAAATAATTTATGAACAGAGCAAACGGCACGGTGCACGACTGGTTAGAGCGTCTGCCTCACAGTTCTGAGGACCGGGGTTCAATCCCTGTGTGGAGTTTGCATGTTCTCCCCGTGCCTGCGTGGGTTTTCTCCGGGCACTCCGGTTTCCTCCCATATCCCAATAACATGCATGGTAGGTTAATTAATGATTCTAAATTGCCTGCAGGTGTGAGTGTGAGTGCGAATGGTTGTTTGTTTCTATGTGCCCTGCGATTGGCTGGTGACCGGTTCAGGGTGTACCCCACCTCCCACCCGTAGATAGGAGGACATGTTACGAACTCCTGTTCCCAGGCTTGTAAGACCCCGTGTTGGACACCGTAGTCGTAAAACTGTGCCAGCATGTTCGCCATGAAAATGAGACGAAACACAGAAATTCAAAGAGTAGCTAAGGGGGACATTTGGTGATTCTAATCGCTATGGTCTTACCGTCGTCTCCGGGGTTCCAAAATGGGCGTCACGCTGTGAAACGTGAATAGTTAGCACCCAGGGGTGAAGGGGGTGCGAGAGTGTGTCGCTGCCATGTACAGATTCAGATCCTCCTGGAAGAAGCCGTAATACACAACAATATCGGGGTTTGGAATTTGGCAGTGTTGCATTTGTGCTACCTCGGAAATATCAGAGTCTCTACCAATGACCATTGGGCCACCTCGCATCTGCTCTCCCTCTGTCAGAAATGGAAAAATAGTCTGGAACGTGTGTACTGTCTTGTTTTTGTCATAATCATGTTGTGCAAACAAGTTATGCTTTTTTTTGTGTTGTGTTGTATTATTACCATAATTTTAACTTTTAATAGTACAGTTTTCTCCAGCGCTCCCGCGACCCTTGTGAGGATAAGCGGCTCAGGAAATGGATGGATGGATGGATGAACAGAGCACGATACTCTTCTATTCATACTACACAAGCAAATGTGAATATAAACAAAAAGTAAAAAGAATACTGAGCGGCATTATATGTGGTGACTATACATGGATCAGCGAAGCCATACATACAATATACAGTAAGCAGTTGGGAATGAAACTGGTAATAGAGTCCCAACGGCGCATGAATAAATAATATATACACAATAGTGTAGAGGTTATTGAGAGCAGTGTTGGTTGTAAAGTGTGACAGCAGCAGGAAGGAAGGAAAGACTTGCAGTACCACACATTTGGGACGAAGCCATGTGTCATTAAATGAGCTGCTGAGTGCATTGATGGTGTCCTGCATTCGGTGGGAGTTATTGTCCACCATTCTCCCCTCCCATGCCTCCTGGACTTTAGCAGGGGACATGTCAGGACAGAGTTGACCTTCCTTATCAGCCTGTCCAGTTTTTTCCAGAAAACTGCCCCAGCAGACCACTCTCTGTAAATAATTGCCACTATTGAGTCGTAAAAAGTCCTCAGGAGGGCCCCCTGTCTGCCAAAGAACCTCCTCAGCAATCTGAGTCTGCGGCGGCCTTTTTTCCACAGGGCCTGTGTGCTTGTTGACCAGTCACGTTTATTGTTCAGGTGAACAAACAGGTAACAATCTCTCTGCCCGTCCTTAAAGTCCAGAGTCAGTTGTCTGTACTCTACACCGTCATCCACTCAGTCTGCGCGTGGTTATTATGTAAACTAGCCAGACTTATTATGTCAACGAGCCAGACTGTGAAGTCACAATCTGAACCAGAATAGCTCACTCACAGATACCTTTTCAGAAAATGAACGCTCATAAAACATTTACTTGTTATTTTTGTTTTTGTCTTTTTAGTTTTCACTTAATGTGTGGGCAGGCACTCCAGATACCCCACTATTTGTATAGAAGCAATAAAAAAGTTGCAGAGACCTTCTATGACTTATTTGTTCCACCAAGGTTGCCTTGCTTCCTGCTATTTTACTACATTTCTCCCGAATAGTCCATATTGTATTGAGTTTTAATCACGAGGTTTATTACGCATACATTCGAAGATCCATCCATCCATTTTCTTTACCGCGTAACCTCACTCGGGTCGCGGGCATGCTGGAGCCTATCCCAGCTATCTACGGGTGGGAGGTGGGGCTTCTCTCTATAGGCTCCAAATTCCCAACCTCACGAGTGGCCAACACCTCCTGCGATTTGTATTTCTTTTTCATTTGCTCCTGCATGTTTTGTGTTTTTGTTTTTGTTTGTTTGGGACTGATTTGTTTGCTCGGCCACGTACGTATCATCTTGAATGGAAATGAATAAATAAATGCACAAACGATCAAGAAAGGGACAATTATAAGCAGAAATAATTGCTTGAGGCTGTGAACCTAATGAAAGGAAATGTTTCTTGTGTGGATAAGGATAAGGTTTTTTTTTTTTGTCTTTTGTTTGGTTTTAAAAGGTTTGAAAATGAGATTTTTAACCCTTTTTTGGGTGAAGAAGTTTGAGGTGGGTGGTCAAAATGCCTCCACTCTTCACTTATTAAGGCAGTCGAATCCTATGATTTCCCCAAGGCGTCCAGTGAAATTATTAAAACAAATACATTAAATAAAGGTGAGACGGTGGCGACTGGTTAGAGCGTCTGGCTCACAGTTCCGGTTCAATCCCCGGCCCCGCCTGTGTGGAGTTTGCAAGTTCTCCCCGTGCCTGCGTGGGTTTTCTCCGGGTACTCCATTTTTCTCCCACATCCCCAAAACATGCATGGTAGGTTAATTGACAACTCTAAATAGCCCGTAGGAATGTGAGTGTGAATGGTTGTTTGTTTGTATATGCCCTGCGATTGGCTGGCAACCAGTTCAGGGTGTACCCGGCCTCCTGCCCGATGATAGCTGGGATAGGCTCCAGCACGCCCGCCACCCTCATGAGAAGAAGCGGCTCAGAAAATGGATGGACATTAAATAAAAAATAAGAATAAATATAATTTAAAAAAACACGTTTTGAGATATACATATAATATAAACTAGTCAGCTAAATAAAATAATAGTACTAATAATAATAATAATAATACTACTACAATAATAATAATACTCCTACTCATAACAATGATAATTTGGATGATTCCTGTGAGGAGTTTGCATGTACTTTCTTGCTTGTGTGGGTTTCTCATCTTTCCTATCCTAGCACCATTGTCTCGCTAAATATTGGCATCCACACCACCACAGATTGAAATCTCCAACTTCACCAATTTGTCTTTGTAATGGTCCAAGTGTGTGTGCATGTACGTTGACTACACAAAGCCAGAACAAAGAACAATCTATTATCTGGCTTGCATTGGACAAGCATACAAACTCACACGTATACACTTCCCACATCATTTCTTTTTGAATTCTAATCCTAATATAATCACTCAGTGGGGGACCCACACTTTTCGTTTAACAGTAATTCTAAGAGTGGGACTTAACAAGTGTGCCCAGAGGAACCTTTGCATATACAGTTGTTACTTTTTTGGGACATTTTTGATTATTTCCAAAAGCCCCTAAGTGATTTGTAACCCTACTGGAACTTGTGTGGAGCTTGTTGTGCTCACGAATTAGCATTTAGAGCACTTTGTGCAATAGAATGTCTCCAATATATGGCCCAGTGTATCTTTCGTGCTTGTAGATCTATGTGACTGCAAAGGTACAAATGGATTCTACACCTTACAACAAGGAGACATGTCGAAGATCAAAGATACAGTATTTTAGGGTAGACTAGTTTGTAATAAAGAGAGGGGAATTTTGTCATGGCGGCATGGTGAAAACTGGTTAGCGCGTCTGCCTCACAGTTCTGAGAACCCGGGTTCAATCCCCGGCCCCGCCTGTGTGGAGTTTGCATGTTCTCCCCGTGCCTGCGTGGGTTTTCTCCGGGCACTCCGGTTTCCTCCCACATCCCAAAAACATGCATGAATTGGAGACTCTAAATTGCCCGTAAGTGTGAATGTGAGTGCGAATGGTTATTTGTATGTATGTGCCCTGCGATTGGCTGGCAACCAGTTCAGGTTGTACCCCGCCTCCTGCCCGATGATAGCTGGGATAGGGTCCAGCACGCCCGCGACCCTAGTGAGGAGAAGCGGCTCAGAAAATGGATGGCTGGATGGACCATAACCAATCGATAAGTGTATGACCCCGGTTTGGATAGGCATCTGCAAAAGGACTTTGCCAATCGTGTATTCAATAACCATATCTGCAGCACATAAACCACTTTTTGTAGCAGTACAACTGGGCTGATGTGGAACAAATTTCAGCCGATAGTGGTTTCCGGTTCTTTTATGGTGAACAATGGCGCTTGGCGTCCGTCAGCTGCCATAAGCTACTTGGCTACACAGTCAGCAAACACAGCCTAATTCTTGAAGATCTTCATGCGATCAGATGCGAACAATACAATCGCATGGTCCAACGTGGAGCTGTTTGGAAGGACTTTTTGTCTGGATAATCGTTTGTTTTGTTTTTTTTAACAGGAATTTCATACGCGCCATTAACATAACGGTAAAACAGAAATGATTTAGTCTTGGGTTGGGGAAGCGTGCTATAGCCAGTGTGAACTCACTGCTGACAACATTTGAGACATGATACAAAGATAATGCTCAGACGTATACCGCAGGTATTTGTTTAATAATCCACGAACAACTGCGAAAACAGATGTCTGTCTTAGTAACAAGATTGATCTGTGAGAAAATAAAAAGTAGGAAAAAGCGAGTTGTACGAGAATTTGATAATACATTGTTTTGCTTACTCTTATCCGTCTCATTTTTATTGTGGCGGATGACTTGTGAGACGAATGACTGAAAAAGAATGGAGCGGGAGATCGAACCCACCCAAACATACGGGGGCAACTTTGGCTCAGTAGGTAGAGCGGGTTGTCCAGTGAGCGAAGGGTCATTGGTTCAAATCCCGGCTACAACTGTCGGCATGTTGAAGTGCGCTTGGGCAAGACACTGAACCCTAATTTGCTCCCAGTGGGCCTGGCAGCACCTTGCATGGCAGTAGTCGCCCATTGGTATATGAATGTGTGTGTGTGAGTGGGTGAATGTGAGGCTTTGTAAAGCGCATTGGTCACTGTGACGTGTAGATAAAATGCTATAGAAGTGCAGTCCATTTGCCATACCCCAGAGGAGCTACAGTAGATGAAGTGGCTGAGGAGAAGAAAGTCTGGGCTTTACTGCTTATGCTTCTGCCCCCACAATCTGACCCCAGATAAATGGAAGACAATGGTTGGATGGATGGATGAATGGATGGATGGGTGGACTTGTGAGACATATTATACAAAGACACAACCAGTTGCTCCTCTATTTGTCCTTGGTTATTGTTCCGATTCACGTCACAATCAAGAAGCTCGTGGGATCAGCTGAACTTTGTGTTGACCATACCCACAAATTTTGAAATGAATACTGAACATATTTAATTTTTAGAATTGTCGGCACTAACTGTTTTCTGAGCACATAGAAGAGGTAAAATCACTCTTAACACACCCTACACCTTAAGATAATCCCTCAGGTTAATCTTTTAGTGATAACCAAGAGTTGGGCTTTTGGTAACTTTGATTGGGAGCAAGGAAAAATGCACAAATTTGTCCTGATTGACGGTATGCGTAACAGTCTACTCGAGTTACACCTGGTCATTGCCCTTCTTCTGTCCTGTGTTCACTTTGACCACAGTTTCACCCTGCAGTGATTCAAAAACTTGAAGCTTGTGTTCATTTTCCGCTTGTAAAACAGATTTTCTTTCTTACCGTCTTTTGCCTTTTTCCCATTCCCTTTCCCCAAAGTTCTCCGAGGCCTCGCGGACGTCCTTTGTCGAAACCAATCGCTGGCATGCTTGTGATCTAACAAGCTCGGAGGTTCAAAAGGCTACCAAGCTCCTTTCTGCTCAGCCACACATTGTCATTCAATCATATCCTGTTACCGTGATATGCCCCGTTCAAAGCGTCCATTCTGAGAGGGGGAAAAAAGGCACTGAAAGGGCACAAATTGTATCCAATTGAATTAAAAGAGCAGAACGTATTTTTTGAGGGGATTGGGGCCTTGCTTTCACTTTTCTAGTTTGCCAATTAATACACTTTCTGACAGATGAAAAACAGCGTTGACCCTGTTTTTCCACTTTGCAGAAGTGACTTCTTGACGACACAACGCTGTGTTAGGTGTAATTCTGATAAATGCATTGGCTGCAGACGCTACGGAATATCATCCTCTCTGGACCAGCTGCTTCTCCAGTCACAGTAGCGTAAATCAATAAAGAACTTATACTCCGAACACAGTTTGTGACTTAGGATGAAGCGTGGCGTGTAACATTAACTGGACGTGTAGCTGACATATACCCTGCCTTCCTTTTGCACAATAAGAAAACAGATTTGAGGAGGACATGCTATTTCAATTCAGCTATTTTCTCCATTAAGCCAACTTGCAGCCTTGTGTCTCCCACATGCACGCTTTGGTTCTCAATCTTACTCCGCGTGTGGATGGCAGGCAGCTCGCAAAGTGCACGCGCCAAACGGTAAATCAAGGCCTGATCGACTGCGCGCAATGACTTGACACGCATCTCACATCAGTTCCCCGGGGGATGCACGAGATGCTAAAGGCATCCATCAACAGACAAATGCAAACACCGGGGAGAGCAAATGGATCCTGAGCGGACCGCCGGCAAATGAAAACATATGGCTCCCCTTCCTTCGATGTAGTGAACACCAGTTGTGCCTACAAAAAAAATACACTTTGCTGCCGGTTAACATATGCAGCTTTAAATCTTTGTCGCAACAGTTCTGCACAATAATTGGTCAGAACCAATCTGACCAACCAATCCACTTCCATTCCTTTCCTATGTCAAAGTATTTATAAATATACATCATAAAACTACGATGGTACAAATTATGACCAAATGCAGCATTTTTGTAATGTGTTGTTGCGGGACTCATACATGCGGATGGAAATAAAAAGTGGAAATGTTCTACAGAGTATCAAATCTAAGGTGGAAAACAATCTGTTAAGGGGTGCTCGTCCACCTCTAAATTATTTTGGATTTTGAAGCAATTTTTCCCATTGGTCAAAGTTTTGCTGTTGTAAAACTTACATTCCAATTTAAAACTACCGAAGTGCACAATTAAGTTAAAGACTCCTAATGGAAAGATGTAAAAAATGTAAAACCAATAACTATTTAATAACAAGAGTGCAATCAATGCAATCTAACATTGAAACTTTTAATATCTGTACAAATGTAAAAAACAAAACAAAACGAATACCACTAATAAAACTTCAAAACATTCCGTTTTAACTTGAATGCAATAACATTCGCTCAACATTCTTAAAAGTCACGCATGTAACGGGAAAATTTACTTTTGTGAAACCAAAAATCAGTCTACCTTAACTTTCATAACAAGCAATGATGCATAATATGGTAAAGCTAGAATCTGCCTTAATGTACGTCAGTTGTTTTTTTAAATAAGTGCCCTCCCCCTAAAAAATAAAATATAAAACACAAAAAGCAAAAGAAAAGTAACAAACAATTTCAATCAGTTCATCCTTTAATACTTTTTATGGAGTATGCTGACACATCATGATATTACGCATGGCATTGGTTCAAATTCAGTAATATAAAAAAAAAAAGCCCCAAAAAAGCAAACTTAAAAATATGTACATGTGTAAAGCATTGAATATTGTTTTACAACAATAATTAACTATAATTATAATTTCTAATTTGCCTGCGGATGTAAAAGCAAAGCTTGTGACTAAAATGTAGGCACACGGTATGTACCTTGCTGGGTACGTTCAAATATAGGCGCCATCGAGACTCTTTCTACATACCCACACTCACGCTTTAATTCTCACCCATGTCCACTCTCATTAGCAGCCTGCTTCTTCTTTAACTATTACTCTATCTTTTTATGGTTTAATAAATGTGGAAAAGTACAACATACTGTATATACAGTATCAAATGCTAATACAGGTTCGCTGTTCAGGGCGTCCATATATCTAATCGCTCAATGTGTGGGGGTAAGTTGGCAACTCTCATTTGTTTGCGATGATCCTTTTAACTTCATGGAACATATTTTTGTCTGAAATTCTGGGTCAAATTCCAAATTATAGGAACATTGAAGTTAAGAGGCTCCACAAAATTAATCTAAAATTGCTGGGCAAGGATGTGTCACTGGATTCTCCCCTCTAACAAATCTCTGCAGCTTTTGTTGACAATTATTTAAGGTCTGTTTGATTTGACGTGACTCATTTAGAAAAAGAACGGGTGATTCCAGTACACAGGGGCAGCTAAAGGACATAAACATTTAATATCCATCATTGCCAAGTATTTCTATTTCCTTAAATAATACTTACTGAAATCCAACCTCTTTATTTATTGTGTGTGTGTGTGTGTGTGTGTGTGTTTGTTTGTGTTACACCTTCGCATGCTTGTCGCTAATGCGGATGTACTCTAATTTGCAGTTGTTGACATTTGCAACACCCCCTCAAGGCAATTCGCTTTCCATTTCCCATGCTTGTTATTATTATTGTTGTTATTATTATTAGGTCGTAATCCAGATTGTGTCATCTTGTGCTGTGAGCCTTCCCAGCATGTAACAAAGACAGAGCAATAAGATCAATACATTTCTGGCCTGCCACTTTGAAATGCTCAAAGTATTATTAATGGGCTGCTGCAGAGGAAATTCTCTCGAGAATGAGACTGAAAGGATGGCAGCGCCTTTATTACTCATCGACTCATCTCACTGCAGTCAATCCAGCAGGGGGGGATGTTGCAATATTTGGATGATCACAGGCAAAACGTAGTTATTAGCCATATGATCTCGTTTGAATATATGCATATGCAGCACAAAGACAAGCAGAGGTAGTATGCCTTTGGTACATATTAATATTCAGTCACATGCATACAGTACTTCTATGTGTTCCAGTCGCTCTACCCGGGTGTCTGTACTGTGCCTTCAAAGCATATGCTGCACTTTTAATTCCATATTATTGCTTAAAATTAAATTCGTAAAATTCTAAGCTATGAATTTTTCATAAGTCGGTGTTTTGTCGAGAAGGGGAAAAGCTTCCTGTGACTGAGAAGCAATTAGATAAGTGTAGCGTGAGTTTAAAAAAAATTGTTTCTCACACTAACACATGATGTCAACACAATCACATTTGGATGATCAACTTCCACTCAAGCAGACGGACGCACTTTGCCATTTATTAGGCCCATAGAGCCAAATTGTCGATGAAAATTTTCCAAAAAGCAAACTTTCTTTGCGCTGCAGAATTTCTCGTCCAGTGTGAATGGAACAACTTATCCCGGTTAAGTTTGGGTGAGGTAGGGTACAACCTAGACTGTTTGCTAAACAATTGCAGAGCGCATATAGACAAACAACCATTGATACTCACATTCACACCTATGGACAACATCAATGAACCTATCATGCATGTTTTGGGGAGTTAAGCCAGAGAACCCAACACACACACACAAACATGGAGAGAACATACAAACTTCATGCAGGAAGGCCTGAGCTAAGATTCTAACCCAGAACCTCTAGTCTGTAAATCAACCAAATTAAGCAGCTGCCAAAACAATACAACCATTTTCCACAAAATATCAGAAAGAAGTTGGGGTAAGAGCCCTGGAGGAAGCCATGAAATATTGTTGCAGATCTCGAAAAAACTTTGATTATGACTTTCCGCCATTGAAGTCACTATAGTGTGATTTCTACAGTAACAATGCCACATAAGAATGTAGGTGACCCCGGGGAGATGTTAATGAGGAAGCCGGTTGCTAACTAAGAAGGGTGGACAAACAAATGCTTTCCCCCCCGCTTTTGTTGATACAGTGGAAATTATACAGCTAAAGGGCCTTGAAGTTGTTCAATTTAGAATTTGATCCAAGGTTTACTTTTGGCTTTTGTTGTGATAATCGTAGAAACGGAAATGAAAAACTACGTCTTTAGTAATCTTTTTTTTAAATTTTACTCATTGTTATATCTATGATGATTAAGAATGTTGAAATTTTATTCTTTAAATTCCTTAAATTTTTACTCATTTTAACCTCTACCATACTCTTATCAACAATTTCTATATACTCTTAAACACCTCTTAAACACTTAAACATACAGTAATGCTCAATAGGACTGTACACTATGTACTTTATTAAATGTTTTTCTTTTTTTCCTTAGGTTTTTGTTTTTGTTTACAGTTTTAATGTTTTAGGCTATGAGGTGTTTATTTTAACCCCCCCCCCCCCCCCCCAAAAAAAAGAATCATTACAGCAGACACTCATAATTATGCGCGATATGAATATGAAAAACAAATCCACAATGCACTGAATCCGCAATAGTTGAACCGTGATATAGCCAGGGAACACTGTATTGCCGTCTTTTTCTTAATGCTTGTGCTCATTAGGATTGCGGGGCGAGCAGGAACTTGTCCTTGTGGACTTTGGACAATAGGTGGGGTACATCCTAACCCTCTGAAATGAAAAGCATGTTTTTGGAATATGCCAGAAACCCAGAGTACCCAGAGAAAACCTACACGAGCACAGGCAGAACATGGAAACTCCTCACAGCAAGGCCATAGCCAAGATTCAAATCCAGAATGCAGAACAATGAAGCAGACTTGCTAATCATCAGGCCATCGTTTCCACCATTTCCATTATTTCCTATAGGAACAATGGCATCTAATTTCAAAGAAAGTTGTAAATCTGTCGGTGTCCCAAAACCGCCTAAAAGGTTCCACTACAGTTCAGTTTTTATATTAGTTACCATGGTAGCAATAATGCCCATACGACCACGGTCTGTCAAGAGGGGTGGGCGATGGGCATATATTAGTGGGTCAAAATGAAGTAAACTTGAGGTTAGACTCGGGCAAAAAACTTGAACAAAGAGCCATTGTGAAGTCAAAGCATGCACTGAGCCTCAAGTGTAGGTTCATGGTAGGTCAGCGTGTGATTGACAGACCATCAGATATGCCTCTGCTGGGGCACATCGGGACCACCGCTATCTTGCCTTTACCCTTCTCACTCTACCTCTCTAGTGACTCCTCAGTGGCCCGAGCCTGTTTCATAGTGTCCGCTACAGGCAACCTTCAGAGCCGACGTTTAGGGAGCGAGACCGGACAGAGAGATATAGAGGAAGAGATCCAGGGTGTGGAACAAAACAGGATAGGTGAAAAATCCAATAGAGATTTGAACGCCGGCCAGAAAAAAACATCAAGAGTTACCAAGTAAAAACACATTATGTACCTCACAGAAAGCGAACACCTCTGCAATGCACTAAATGAAATCATGCATCCAGGTTACATTACATGGTGTCTCCATCTTTAGCTCCTGAGTTTTTACACCACCACTAACATCTGGTATGGTCTCACCATGAGACTTGATATAGAAGATATGAGTTAATAACAAAATAAATGACTTATCACAGCAAAAAAAAAAAAAAAGTGGTAGACAATAATTTACAGCAGTCGGGGGTGGCAATAGGAGATCAATAAGGAAAATTAAGAAATTCTATCATTTTGCAGCACGGTGGAGCAGTGCTTAGCACGTCTGTGCTTGAATCTCGGCTCCAGCCCACCTCCACATTCCCAAAACCTGTCTATAGGTATAAATTTGAAGGTGGATGGTTGTTCTATCTGTTCCCTTGCGAATGAATGGTTACCGGTCCAGGGTTTACCCCACCTCTCCCCCAAAGCTAGCTGGTACGGGCTCATGCATAACCCTCATGAGGAAAAGCACTACAAAATGGATATATTATATTCTTTACCCTACTGTCAGTTTACCTGTGGCCAGATCGCAACAGTCCTCATTTATCCGAGCCAAGTGAGAAAAATATATGCAGCACAACAGTTAATTAAATAAAAAAGGCCTATACAACTCATGTATCGAACAAGGGGAGGTGTATACTATACATACACGTAATTCTCATCCATTCATCCATCCATCCATCTTTAGTACTGCTTATTCTCACAAGGGTCACAGGATTGCTGGAGTCTATCCCAGCTAACTTCGGAGGAGAGGCCGGATACAACCTGGACTGGTCAACAGCCAATCTTAGGGCACATATAGACAAACAAATATTTACACTTATATTTACACTTACATTTACTATTACCCTGTCACACGAGATAGCCAGAGCCAGATTTGAACATCAAACCACAGAAATGTGAGGCGGATGTGCTGAATACACCACGTATAATTCTGCAACGTATCAATTGCACAGTCATCCACTTTGGCAAGGAGATTGTTTTTATGATAAACACCCACACTCACCATCCACATATAAAGTACAACCTCCCGATCTAAAAATAGCAAAGATAATTACACTTGCGAGCAGCAATGAATAGGCCTTCACACCTAAATGCCCTTTGGGAACATATAGGTGGCTATGGCTATTTTGAAGGGACAGACTTAAGCTATGCACAATGTGTTGTGTTCACTAATACACTGAAATATAGAATGCACAGTATGATAAAATGTATAAAACACAATAGATTGATTAAAAACAAATCACTAGTGTTAAAAATGTGCTAACAGCTATATAGTACATACTAGAGTATAACTGGGTGTTAAAAGAAATTATTTTAACTTGAAGTCTGGCAGGACTATTAAACTGCTAACTACAGTAAATTTAAATCCAGGTACCCCTCAGTATACCTCTGTGCTCAACTGGACATAGTGTATTTTCTACTAAAGCTATTATAAACTGTTTAAACAAGAAATCAGAGAGAAATAAGTGCTGGTTTTCATGTCTGTTTTATTTTTGCCTGTATTTTCTTTCATATCGCAAGATATATCTCAAGGTTAGAAAAATCCCAATGCCATTTTTTTTCCCAATATCGTTCAGCCCTAGCTGGAAGGAAATCGCAGCATCAAGGAGTGGAGCCGCAGCGCTATTGAAGGTGAGTCATCAATCATTTCTGTCATGCTACATCTTAAAACACAAAGTGTTCACAATTTAGTTTCCCCTAGCTCTCTCGTTTATGTAGTTAAAATTTGCTAGCAATGGAACAGAATCTCGAGGAAAAATTAGTTTTTGAATTGGAAAAGCCCAAAATGATCCTAAATTACATAATTCAAACCAAAACGTCAGACCTCCCATGTCTTTTCGGGTGTGTGTTTTTCAGGCATTTTTGTTGCTCTACCTATGATAGATATGGCTACCAAATTTCTTTTTGCACTGTGAAACTGGCTTTGGGAGCTTACTTTTCTTATTATTTTGGGTAGCATGACTGAGGCAATTTTTGAGGTTCCTGCCTGCATTCACAAATAAAATAAACTTTTCTCCAAAATGAACACGCCTGCAAGATTTGGTGAGCTTTCAAAATGACGACTTATTCGGCCTGACAATAATAACTACTAATAAGTATAAAATAAATAATTTCAAGAGCAACTTCATACCACATGCTTGAGCCCTACCGATGCCCATTTTTGATTGACACTTTCAAAGTGTATTACTGTTGAGCTACATGACGAGGACAAACCATCAGGAACACCTTACAGCATAATGCACTGGAGTTCTGCACTTGTGGTATGTGGCATTGCACTCCCACTTGAGCTAATTCATGCAGACACAGCATACAAAACATTGCCATTTCATTGCTGCCAAGGTTTTAAAAGCAAGCTGGGTCAAAACTAGGGCTAACCCGGCAGGACATTAGGAGCAGCTGAGCTAAATGAGCAGGAGGGAGCACATTACCATACACGCTGTCCTACTGCTCACTGGAGACTGCTAAAATACATGGTCAGTAGGTTCACAGTCAATATAAAGGTCAGTAACGATGTAAAGCCAAAGAAATAAACTTCTAGGTGTTGTACTACCACTAGAGTTGTTATTTTAATGAGCCTTTCATGGTGGTAATTTGGACAAAAATAACTATTAGGAGAGGTGCAGTATTACACCAATAATAAAAAACTGAACCTATTTAGAAAGAAACCATTAGCGAGGATCTGCTGCAGGGACATGAATTTATTTTCATTGTCAATACGGCAACAATACCCCCACAATAATAATAGTTCCATATTTCTGGTCATCATCCTCATGAACTAGGAAATAGCCTTCCAACTAACAATTGGACAAAGAAACACATATCAGAGCCTCGGCCACATATTTTTTTTATTCTTTTGTTAACGGTTCAGCTTTGGTGAAGGTCTGACCTCTTCTGAGTGAGATTCTACTAATATATTATTCGTATCACGGTCGTTAACATTGCTCAGAAAAAAATAGTAATCTAATTGAGGTTCAAGACACTTCAAACAACTCAAACTACAAATGACAAATTTCTTTGGTCTTAATATACATTTCATTGGCCTTAATGGTTCCTTTAATGATTTAATTATTTAATTCCATCCATCCATCCATTTTCTGAACCGCTCATCCTCACTCGGGTGGCGGTTGTGCTCGCGCCTATCTAAGCTGACTTCGGGCAAGAGGCCCACACTGAACACATATAGACAAAGAACAACTCGTGATCACGAAGCAACTTATGTTTAGTTTAAGTGTGACAGCGACTGCTGTGTTAGTATACCGCATTCAGAGTGTTGACACTGTACAATCTCTCCTCCTCGTGAGGAATTAACTATAAATAAAACATTTGTGTTCCCCAGTGTTGATAACAATAATATACAGTTTATTGTATTTTCTGTCTGGGGCGTTAAAAATGTTACTATTTTACTTACAGTTCCAATTAAAGTGTTTACGTTACGCAATAAGAAATGTGTGTTAAAACCATGACCCTGTGTACATCAATAAGGTTCCTTCATTGTCAAATAGTCATAATAAATAATATTTAAACTTCAGGTATCTTGGATCATTCAAAAATCAAAGGTGAGCCAGCGCTCTAAAAGGAAACTACACAATGTAGCTTGCGCATAAATAACTGATTATCTAATTAATACTGTATTTTTGTTATGTATTTTAGCCATTGTTATAGGATGGGTTTGGTTTCGACACCCTTCTTCTTTATGCTTGTTGGAAATAGATTTTAAATTTTTGTGTTTTGGTTTCTGCCAAATGGATATCCATCGATCCATTTTCAACACCGCTTATTCTGGTTAGGGTCGCAGGACGCTGGAGCCTATCCCAGCTGACTTCGGGCGAAAGGCAGACTACACCTTGAATTGGTCGCCAGTCAGTCGCAGGGCACATATAGACACGGACAACCATTCGCAGTTCACACTGAGTGGGAACTGAACCCACGCTGCCTGCACCAAAGTCAGGCGAGTGTACCACTACACCATCAGTGAGCCAAATGGATATGTCAGGGCTAACTACAATCCATGCAACAACAGAAGCTGTGCAATAACGGCTGTTTTTGTGTGCAGCCAAAATTTTGGAGTGCGCAGTGGTACAAAGAAGTTACATAACCAGCCTGAAGTAGATAAGTGGAGAAAAACATCTAAATGTGTGATTTGGTATCATATATGCACTAATTTGTGTATGACATTTACAAAAAAGTGTCTGTCACCATGTGGAATTAAAGATCAGCCCATGATCTGCATTATTCTCACACAGCAGTCTGTGTGCACCAGCCAGCGACAGCAACATGTTTCTAAAAATAACTTAAAGATATATTGTTGCTCAGCCTTCACCGTCTGCAGTGATGTGAGTCACAGAGCATTCTGCTGAAACATTCTCATTCTCAAATAGCTGTTTCCTTTATGACCCAGAATGACGCGGTTCTGTTCTGAAAGGGATGTTGAATGGCATCCTAATAGCAGCCAAGTAAATAAATTAAATGGCTCCTTCTCTGACGGTGCACTTTAAAAGACTTTCAATCACACCAACAAGAGTTGATAGTCAGGGTGTCAGTAAACTGTTGTTTGAAGATTGTCCCTTGTGATAATCCTTGATTGTTGTATTGATTGTATTGTTGTAAGCATCTGGCTACAAACCTTTTACTGTAGCTGGAATGAGGTAATTGTGTCTGCATTGCACAAGGAAAACAAAAATGCACAGTAATTGTGTCTACTGACAATAATAATAATAATTGGATTCCAAAATCCACTACAGAAAATACAAATAGAAATAGAATAAATCCTTAACAACAATCATGTTCTGTGTTTGCATTCACCACATAGACAGATCGACAGTATCCTTGAGTGAAAATACAATCTTTTTTTTTTTTTTTCTTTATGGGAGCTCATGCAGGCGGCACGGTGGTCGACTGGTTAGAGCGTCTACCTCACAGTTCTGAGGACTGGGGTTCAATCCCCGGCCCCGCCTGTGCAGAGTTTGCATGTTCTCCCCGTGCCTGCGTGGGTTTTTTCAAGGTGCTCCAGTTTCTTCCCACATCCCAAAAACATGCATGGTAGGTTAATTGACAACTCTAAATAGCCCGTAGGAATGTGAGTGTGAATGGTTGTTTGTTTGTATGAGCCCTGTGATTGGCTGGCAACCAGTTCAGGGTGTACCCCGCCTCCTGCCCGATGATAGCTGGGATAGGCTCCAGCATGCCCGTGACCCTAGTGAGGAGAAGTGGCTCAGAAAATGGATGGAGCTTGTGCACTTCACAGTGCACACTCATTTTTTAGACATGTGGTTCAACAAATAGCCCAACCCCTTGTTGTCATGGAAACAAAATCCATACATTTGCTCAGCACTCAAGAGGTGTGGGCGGGGGGTGAGCAGTGGTTGTCCTATTCAAAAGTTGTCACACAGGAATTTAGTATGTAATTGTATGAAAAGTTAGAATAATAACTATATACTTCAATAACCTTTGTTATCATTGTGTGATACAATGAAGCAATACATCTCAGAGCTGCAAAGTATCAAATCAAAACAACATTGCAAATAAAGTAAATAGAAGCTATTAATGTGTTTTGTGTTTACACAGGTTTTGGTAAGAACTGGAATTGGAAAAATCCAAACGTAAGAAACACTTTCCACTAATATGGGCAATGTAGCACATAAGCAATACATTCTGGAAAAAAAAAAAAAAGATATATATGTATAGATTTTTGTTTTTTTACATAATTTCAAAGGCATTTGATTTTCATGACTTTTTTTGTCAGTTTGTCTAAACTTTTATGAAACCTAAAAACCTAAAAACCTAAAAAAAGTCAGTTTACTACTAATTTCATGCACCTTCCACAAAATTCTACTTTTTTTAAAAGCACTGTGGCAGTATTTTCATCACCATTCAATGGCAATGTCATGATCCATTAGATTTGCAATACAAATCCTATTAAACAAATTACTTTAATATTTTGGCATCTATGTTATGTATACACCTGGAGCACCTATTACCCCGTATAACCCTCTAACTACCTTCCCTGCTAATTGCACCACTATTGTTATTTGGCATTCATATGTAATCCATACTCTCTGCATCAGTGACTTTGGACTCAGTTGCGGTTTATTTTCGATAAAGCCGGGACACTGAGGAGCGTGGCAACAATACAACATAAATGTTGAAGCTGAAAGCAAAACTGGCTGTAATCTACCTTTGGGAGGGGAGATTATACATGCTTCACATCAAGCAGAAAAAATTCAACAAAAAGACGCTGTGAAAGCGGCCGGCTACATTTCAGCTCTAAACTTAGAGGATAGGTTAGCTGCTGGCAGCCACTTCACAGAGATCAGTTTTGCACGCAGAAGTGCAGAGAATTGGGATGACTGAATATTTATGTCAAAACAACAAAAGGCATTTTTTTAGCACCATTTGAACATTTAACATTATAATTCGTTAGCCATTAAACATACTGTAAGAAGCAACATGACTTTATAGAGAAACATTATATCAAATTGCAAAAATAATTAGCAACATTGCTATGACCTTCAATACTAGCATAAACTAATAAAAGTGCATGACAGAAGGCCCAAAAAGGGATTGATTAAGTAGTTTGTGTCCCTCTACAGGTTCACAAAAGGGTTTTTGATGACCTACATATAAACAATTTCAGTTGTACAGTATTCACATGGTAAATGGTTATTTTGCTGCAAGAACATCCAAGCTGTCGTGCTCTGAACACAACATGAAGTGCATAAAACCACTGTGAACTTGCAAGAGGTCACCGTGTCCCAGATTTGGGAAAAACACAGCATGCTATCTTGCAGGATCGAATTCAAGGAGATATTTGGCAAGAAAATATTGTGTTAAGTAGGACAAGCTGCAGCATATAAAGAGGACCAGAGGTGTTACTTTACATGAGCTTGATCGAGAGACCCTTAAAAACACTGCATAATGTTACTAGACAGGACGATCTTAAATTAAACTCACTAAATATGAAAATTACAATGTGATGCTAAAAAGTGGTACGGTATTGCATTAGACTTGCAACCAAAGCCCAACGATACCGATGAGGATAAGAAAATTACAATAAATAACAGTTTTGCAAAAAAGAGTGAGATTATGGACAGAATTTAAAAAGCTTCGACAATAAATAATGCAGATGATGACCACAATGTATCCCACTGGACATTGTCCAATTTCTTAAGATACTTTATATGTATATCGGCCAATCCAACAAATCAATGCCATTTGCATCCCCAGTAAATGAAATGTATAAATGCATGATAAAGTTAATTGTAAAATATATTGTCTTAGGAAGCAAATTCTAAGCAATTAAATTGGCCACTGCCTAATCAATCCATAGGGATAAAAAGTCATAACTTCATCAACATTTGAACATGATCCAACTGAAATTATAATAATAATTAATAAAGCAAAATTATATTGAAATGTATCCCCAGTGAGAGTAATTGATGCCATGGCATTGCCTACACTAATCACATGACTTTAAATTCCTTCGAGCAAGCGCCACAAGAGCACAGTTGTCAAACTCAAGGCCTGGGGGCCTGATCCAGCCCACCACATCATTTCATGTGGTCCTGGAAAGCAAATCATGCGTGTCATCTTCAGTGACTCTTGCTAAAATCTGTACCAAAATTTCAAATTGTCATATGTAAATAATGTAATAAATAATAACGTTGAGATATTTCAAGCATTTCTATCTTAGCACTGTCTCTCAAGCAAGTTCTACAAAAATTTAAATATATTATCCCCATAAAGTTCCTCACTTGGTCTTATATATAGTGTGTATGTTGAAATCAATCTGTCCAGTTACTCTTTTTAAAGAGTAAAAGTCAAGCATAAAGAGTATAGATCTCGTCCTCATCGGATAAAAATCATTTTAAAAAGTGTGTCTTGTTTTCGCCTCCACTATTGTTTGTGGGTTCAGCTTGCAAGGTTACCTCACACCATGTTGAATGCCAGCCTGATTCTCGTATCTAACAGTGCTTACAGTAGATCATTGTGCTGTCACAACTTGACACTAACAAAGTGGGGCTGTGACAGCATATGTGTGGGCTGTAAAACTGGGCTTATAGTGAAGCTGGGCATATGTGTTATCAGTCACATTAATATAGATCATTTGTAGCTTATGCTCTCTACCAACCCATCACTCATTGATTTTTATCCAAAGATGACACATCATATCATCCCAGCCAGAACTTGCATGTGCCATTCTGCCCATGCAAGCAATACGCTTGGTGAACGATTAATATTGGGAGTTTTTGGGCAGACGAGCTAGAAAATGAGCCACGGTAATAGCAGAGCTGTCACAAGCCACAATGCACCTAATCGGTTTGATTAAAGAATGAAAAGCCTGGATGATTTGGATCAGACCTTCTGTCATTTATACTTATGCACACCGGCGCCAGATGCTTTTGTTTACTTCGGATATATTAATGAGGTTTGACTACCATTAATCAGGTATCCTTGTGGAGTTGTAAAAAAGCCCCTCTGCTGTTTGTCTGTGTCTTGAACCCATACAAAAGAAGCTTCATGGAGGTGAGTGCATGAGAGCACAGGTGCACCTTTAATATGGGGACGTGCCAATTTGGCTCATATGTGGCCGGTGACTATTGAAGCAAAGAAATTGAATTTGACATCTCTCTCTTGCTGTCTGTGTTCGTGCATCAGACTAACAAAAAATAAAATGAGCAACAGACTGTTGCAATGATATTAACTGTTTTCCCTGCATTGTCAGAATGCATGTTTGTTTTTATTAAGAACAAACAACTAATGCATGGTATTAATAAAAAAAATGTGTCCTGAGAATGTAGTAAGCAGCTAAAGACTTAAAATGTAATATTATGGAGAATAAAGTTGTATTTTTTTTTGGAGGGGGGAAATAATAATGATTGATATTAGAGTCAAAACTTCATAACACATGTTTAAATAGAATTTTTAACATTACAGGTTGATGACCTGACTTCTCTGTCTTTTTTTCTCTGCAGCGCATTTACATCATTGCTTCAGACGTTGCAATATCAAGTATCAGTATTTGGTATTGGTAAGTACAGAAAAAGTGGCATCAGTACATCCCTCATAATAATGCACGACCCTCCTTTAATAATTAGTAGAATATAGACTAACTAACCTTTAAATCAACAGGAGGTTTTGAGAAAAAATAATTTTGGATTTGTATTTATCACCCAGCACATGTATCATTTCCACCATTTTTCTGAAGGCCTTAAAAAGCTGTCACAAACATAAGTTTCTTTGTGCCTCACTTTACTGCATTTTTGCCAAATTCCCAACATAGCCTAAACTATTTCAATTACTAAAGTGTGTCTTCTGTTTACCCTGCGCAAACACATTCATTTGCTGAGGTAGCCGGAGAATGCAAATGCTAAAAAGTGCTGTATTGTATATTCAATCTTGCAAGATGCCACTCTTCATACTTTATTTACAGGGAGAGCGCTAGTTTACTTTGAGCGGTGCTGCATGTTTAATGAAGCATCTGTCGGGCACTTTAAGATGATTTACCTCCCCTCATTTGCAACCAATAAACACGTGGCGGGGGTTCAAATCAAGCGCAACCTCATCTCGCATGCATAACACACTTATTGTACTGTAGGTGGCGACAGCTGCAGTTACTTTTGTTTTCCCATTTCCAATGCTTTAAAAAATGGTGCAATTGTGACTAAATGAGTTTGTGAGTTGTTACGCTTATGGAATAGACATAGCAACCGCCTCGTGGGACAATAAAAGCAATAGTCTGTCAAGTGAACTGCATGTATGCCTAGAACAATAAATGTTGTAAGTAGAAATTGAGCTAACACACCGTACGAAGACGACTATGCCAACACCTGCTTGTTTAGCGTGCACCTGCCTCTCTCTATGGTGCCTTTGTCTTTTTATTTTCTATTTTTTTAGTTTGCGGGCTTTCAGGTTTTGCTCTTCTGAAAAAACAAAAATAATCTAAATTATCTAGCACAAAATGTATTCTCTTAAGGAAAGCATTACCATGAGGGTTTTTTTTAACAATTTATGAGCAGACTATAAGCTATATATTTCCTTATTTATTTCCCTGCTCAACGTTTGATATTCTATGCATCATTCTATCCATGTAAACGTTGCATATAGAAAGCAGGAAAGTTAATTTCTAATATATATCGTAAGTATATGCTCCCTCCAGCCATTAACACACTCCCTCAAGAGCCACTGTAGAGGTTACACCTAATCAAAGTGGCAGCATTTGTATATTTTACAGCAGTAGGGCTAATATGGTAAGGGGCAATGCAAGAATATGTTACAGAGCTGCAATACTTTTTCAAAGTTGTTGAAAGTGCATTTATTCCAAAGTGGAGTCATTTACATTTCTATCCATACCAACCTTACTGATCAGCTTAAGCAACATAACTGTTATCAAACTCATAGACATGTAGACATATTGGCGGCACGTTAGCACATCTGCTTCACAGTTCTGAGGACCCAGGTTCAAATCTGACCTCGCCTGTGTGGAGTTTGCATGTTCTCCCCGTGTCTACGTGGGTTTTCTCAGGGTACTCCGGTTTCCTCCCACATCCCAAAAACATGGATGGTAGGTTAATTGAAGACTTTAAATTGCCAGAGGGTGTGAATGTGAGTGCGAATGGTTGTTTGTTTATAAGTGCCCTGCGATTGGTTGGCGACCAGCTCAGGATGTCCCCCGCCTCTCGCCCAAATATAGCTGGGATAGGCTCCAGCATGCCCGTGACCCTAGTGAGGATAAGCGACACGGAAAATGAATGAATGAATGTAGACATATTACACAAAACATAGTATACAGAATAAAAAACAATCATCCCGCTGTTTGTAAAATGCTTTCCCCCTAATTGGAACAATACAATGCAGTGCACTACAACACTAATCAAAATAGTAAACAAATTGTAAAATCAAAAATACTTGAGCATTATTTAAGCATTATTATCTTTATAAAGGTAAACAGATTGGATCTAATTAGATTGTGCTGGTGTACATATCATGTCGTGTCCATCCATCCATCCATTTTCTTCCGCTTATCCGAGGTCGGGTTGTAGGGGCAGCAGCTTTAGCAGGGACACCCAGACTTCCCTCTCCCACTTCCTCCATCTCTTCTGTGGGGATCCCGAGGTGCTCCGAGGCCAGCTGGGAGACGTAGTCTCTCCAGCGTGTCCTGGGCTGTCCCCGGGGTCTCCTCCCGGTTGGACCCGCCCAGAACACCTCACCAGGTAGGCGTCCGGGTAGCATCCGAATCAGATGCCCCAGCCACCTCATCTGGCTCCTCTCGATGTGGAGGAGCAGCAGCTCTACTCTGAGCTCCTCCCGGATGACCCAGCTTCTCACCCCTTCTCTAAGGGAGGCCCCCGACTCATTTCGGCCGCTTGTATCCGGGATTTTGTTCTTTTGGTCATGGCCCACAGCATACATGTTTTTAGAAAGCCAAAGTACCCGGATAAAACCCACAAAGGCATGGGGGAAACATGCAAACTCCACACAAGAAGGCGAGGGCCAAAATTCAAACCGTGAACCTCAGAACTGTGAGACAGACATGCTAACCACTAGTCCACCACCCTGCCCTTTAAATTGTTTCTTATGGGAACATTTGCTTTGACATCATCGGCATGAAAGGCTCCACTCTAGAAAAAAAAAACGATAAAGAACTGCCCATGGTGAAAAAAAAAGGCTGCATGTGGAGTGAATAGGGGGGCTCAGGGGCTTGAGAGCATTAATGCATTCAGTGTTCAGGATCTCCAATGACCATGAGACAAACATTAACTCTCTCTCTCTCTCTTTCATATTTATGATGTGGTGGCGGTCACACAGTTTGGTATAAGCCACAGGGGACCAAGGTTTGATTCCTACCATGGCTCAAAGGTATTTCATATTAGAAATGTGACTTGGGTCAGAGGAGAGATCCCAGTTCGCTTTGTAAGCACTCCCAGTGTGTGGCAAAACTCAGATACACAATTTCTTTACTGGCATATTTTGCTTGGTTGTAACTTAAGTGAGTGTGATAAATAAATCGAAAAAAAAAAAACTAATATCTGGCTACAAAACAGATCGAACAATGAAAGTTCATTATGATGTACGATGAGTGTCCATCCATTCCAGTTTTTGTCAATTGCTAAGACACATTTCTTGAAACTCTCCATTGATTTCTCTAAACTGTAAAAAAAATAAATAAAATTTCAAGCTACATTCAGACTCAGTGCTCAAAACCAAAAATTGTTGTTAAATCAGACCCCAAGTCAATCAAAATGAAAAACACCACTGAACAGTCATTATACACAACATAGAACAAAGGAAAACACGATGATCCGATCATAAAGCTGCATGAAATCTTTATTGCTCAAAATGGGAATGCTTTTTGCACAAAAAAAAAAAAAAACATCTGTTTTGCACTTGTCATTAAAAAAAATAGGAAACAGTATCATAGGCCTACAAGTATAATGGAAAATCGTTGTGTAGAAACACCTTGATGTGTACAGCACTGTATAGATTCATACTGTAAACATGTTTTGTACATAAGGGAAAAAAGCAATTGTCTTCATGTCTCTGAATCTTCAGAATATGGTGGACACTATGGTGGAATCTACTTGGGATGCGCTGCATTCTGCGTCTCTCATTATCAAACCGTGTACATGGTCTACGAATGATGCCTGTATTTCATCTATAAGAGTAATTGTTCTTCGTCTTGTAGTGTAACTCTTCTCTCTCCTCGACCACCTCCTACTTTTACTCTGACTCTGTGATTGTCTCTAATCCTTAGTTAAATTTCAACAACCAGGGCTCCCTGAACTGGCTTATATTGGTTTCTTCACATCAAGAGCCACAAGATTGGTCAGTTTACTGTATGTTAAGACATCTGTGCTATAATTTAGTTTCACTTTTGCTACCTGTGCTGACCATTATGCAATGCAAGTGCATCTGAGGGCAACTCCCCGCCATACAAAGAGATGTATCACTTCAATATACTTGTTGGATGCCAATGTATGATGCTCCTACTGAGATAGAGCTTTGGCACCATCAACCGTATGAACTTTAAATGTCTGCAATGTCTATATTTAACACAAGACATTGATATTTACAGATATCATATTTCTATAAATAAATTATATATATGTATTTAACTTTTGTCCAAAAACACCAGCCATAAAGAAAACATCATTTTAGCAAGTTCAGCTTCAAACAACCTGTTCAACTAATCTGATTTCCGGGTTTGGTCACGTGACCTTTCGCATATAACTAGCAGATTGCTGGTGATAGGTTCCGCAAAAATTTTTAACAAAAATCGGAGAATTTGACTAGTGCACCACCATTATTACTGTACAGTTATTATTATGTAAGAAAAAAAGGAACTGTTTCTGGTCCTGATTGGTAATATGGGTAACATGTGCCGCTAAAGGAACTGTCCAGGGTGCTGATGGAAGCATAAACTCATTCAGCGTGTTCAGCCTCTCCAGTCCAGTCAAATGCTCTCGAGAACCATATATGACCCAGGGGTTGAAGGTTTCTCACCTTTGCACAAGCGCAGTTAATGCAAGAATATAAATTGTCCAGATCTAATAGTGACATTTGTCTGTGCAATATGGTCTCAAATACTTCCTACACCTTCAGTCAACCAAGGTATATATTATTATTTCTTGTAGCATGCGGCTAATGATGCTGTGGATGGAGCGTGTGTGTGTGCGTGGTGAAATCACGTGCGTGTAGATCCGCGCTGCAGCAATGTGCCTCTGCTCAGCCCGCAGCCTTCTTCTCAATTTGCATTCACACGGAGGCTGCTTTCACGTCCCACGAGGTGTGTAATTCTAGGGCCCTGCTCGACTATAACGCAAAATAGGAAAGTTTTTTTTTTTTTTAAGGCAGGGGTTTTTGGACTCGCTTTCTCTTAACCCTTCTTATTTGTTTGCTTTGGACAATCTCTCGCCTGGCTGGGCTCCTCGCGTGAAAAAAGCAAAAAAAAAAAGCAAAAAAAAAAGCTGCGCGATGCATCGTGGGCTGGGAAGCCACTAAACAAGACGGACATCTGCACCAGGCGAGGAGACGAGGATGACGAGGGCGGCGACGGCTTCACCAAATTTAGCCTCCAAGTGCTCGACGGCCATGGCTTCCCCTAAGCTGTTCCTCTGGCTCTTCATCGCCCTCAACCTCCCCACCAGGTGAGCGAGCTCGCCTCCGAAACTGTTATTATTCCCTCTCGCAGTAAGCTAGCGTTAGCCTCCGCCTAGCCGACGATGCTACCACCAAATTGTGCTAAATGTCACATCGTCGTTCTCGTTCGTGTTGTTTTCGTCACCCGTAAGACACCCCCACACTGTCCGATAATGTGTTATATGAGTATTATAATGAATTTAAAAGCGAGAGAGAGAGAGAAATGAGCTATTAGAGCCCTCCTGGGGTGTCATAATTAATATTGAAGGGCTATTTTCATGATTCTAGGCTGCTGTTAAAATAGCCCAGGCGAGCTAAAGTGATGCTACATGTAGTGTGCGCTAAGCCGTTTGTAAGGATCAAGTGTATATAAGTCAAAAAGCCCCACGGCTCTTAAGGTTCATACAACAGTGTGTGATGACGGCTACAGAAGAAGTGAGCAGATTGTGGACGACCTTTGAAATAATTATTGTATGTATTTTTACTATTTCAAAATGGCAGACGGTTACATAGAGAAGTAAAGGCACAGCACATATGCGCAAATCTTTCTTGCAGCTCGTACTATGAATTCACTGCACGCTTTTCCATTGCTGATGTGCCTGTTAGAACATTATTTATGATTATCGTTAAACTGGAGAACGACAGAACGGATGGTTAGTCGTCTGTTCCCAGCTGGATAGAGATAAGGGGGAAAAATGGAGTCATAAAAATTACAGGTCATTTCATTAAGTACACATGAACGATACATTCAGTACAAGAGCTGTCGCAAAGATTGCCTTTATGAAGATAGTACAGTTTGTCATGCTCCATTTTTGTGTTTATTCTTGTAGTGAAATGCATTACCGTATTAAGTATGTCCGTCTGTCCGTCATTTATTACAGCGTGCTGCATGAAAACAAACGTTAGAAACGGTTTTGTTATACTCAAATATAAATACAGTACAGCAGTTCCTCAAATAGTGGCCTACACTCAAGTAGAGCCACTTAATTAATTAACGAGCGTCATCCACTTCAAGAAAAAACGGCAGACCTCAAATAGATGTCACGTGATACCACATTACGAGGTTTGCGTAATTTGCGTAAAAGAATACGTGGACATGCGGCACATGAAGGCACGCTTAGTTAGCGCTAAGGATTTTTCGTTTGATTGTTTTATATTTATGGCCTACACATTTTTCATAATATTATGACAGAATATTTACTGTATTCATCAGAATCAGAATCAGAATCATCTAGACTTTACAACGATCTGATCGGCCTGATCGGTATCGGCCGATTTTTAGCTTTTTATGCTGATCGGCTTTAATGTTATAATTCGCCGTTGAGTCAGACTACTGTAATAAAATCTTATATTCCGGACCACCGCATCCCATTTTTTACGATCATTGGGCTTTATCTTGTCAACTCAAATGCGACCTGATACACTCGTTACCATGGTGACGACAACAAGAGTGGCTCGCGCTGACTGTATTATAAGAACAAAATGAGGAAAAACGTGTGCTGGTGGTCACCGGTGCTCAGGAGAGGACGTTCGTTTAAGGCTTGCTTGAGGTATGTTCACGTACTTTTAATACGATACGGCTTGCAAGCAGGCAACAAAACCTTATGTAGCCTAGCAAGCTAGTGCTAGCACAAACGGTTGTGCATAAACATGCTGCCGTTCTGTCGAATCATGCTCTATAATGTTTTGGTGTGTGTGAAGTAATTTAATTACAATAAAGTAATTTAATTACAGTAAGTTAGCACTGTGTTGTAATGTTGGTTTGACCTGACTGATTAGAATACATGACCTGACTAGAGCAATGATTTCCAACCTTTATGGAGCCAAGGAACATATTTTACAATTTAAAAATCTCATGGCACACCAACAAACAAAAATGTCACAAAAAGTGGATACATTAATTACTGTATGTACTTCCTGCCATGTAATAGAAGACCATTCATTTGTTCTGTCTGTCACAATGCCTCACTGGCATAAATAGATGAGGAAGGATACATTATTTATTGTAAATATAATGTTTTGAGCGATTAAGTACACAAGTATATACAGTAAATGAACAGGTCATTTAAAGAGAGACATTGCTCCATCTTGTGATAGGATCGGTGATCGGTTATCGTTCTTTTTAAACTCGCTGGTCGGTGATCAGCCCCAAAAATCCTGATTGTGTAAAGCCTAGTAATTGTGTGAATACTCATGCATTCACACATATGTTATTCTACATTTATTTTTATCTTTATTTTTATTATTCTGCCGTGTTTTTTGACGGCCATTCGCCATTTTACATCCGATTCACTCCGTTCCAACTTTGACATGTTCGAAAAATTCACGCGACACGTGCTACTACTCATCTGAGCCGCAACATTTTCACATTACCCACAATTCCACATTTTACACCCAAATAATTCCCCTTCATTCCCAATGACACTTTCAACAAAATACCTTCACATCATTCTCTTTCACTTTGAAAACAATCAGCTCATTTAGAACTTCTTCAACACACATTTCTGCATTCCTCACATTCCCAGATCACCCACATTCCACATTTTCACCCACATTTTACTGTTAAAACACCCACATTCTCCCCCATTCCACTCTATTCTGCCTTCTTCCCCCCTGCTTCCACATTTCATCACAAATTCAAACCATTCCACTTACTACATGTTTTCCACATTACCCACATTCTGCACTGTGCAACACAAAAATACCCGCATTTTAGCCACAATAAGACAAATTAAAAAATGTTTGTTACAGTTTCCTTATTTCTCAACGGAGTCGCACCATTCCTACTTCTGCGTGTTCAGCCCATTCAAGTGCATTGCAGCATTCACACGCAATTTCTACAGGAATTGCACCTTCTCGTTACCTCTATGATATAGGCTACATTTCCAGCATTCATTCCTCTTAGAAAGGTATTTCACAGTATGTTTATTATTGTGGTTGGCAGTAGTGTAGAACTGCCATGCATCGTACATATGGCTATTATTTCAGTTAACATACTGAGCTACATCGGACTTCATATGACTAAAGTTAAAGTATATTCAACACAGTAATAAATTCATGGGGCCTTGGTTTACGAATGAGTTCCATTCCTATGGCGGTGATGTAACCTGAATTTGTATGAAAGTCAGAACATCTAGAAGTCTTACCACTAACCTATGCCAACGAGATAGTGTAGTCCTAATTACCGTACATATTAATATATATATAAAAAAAAAACACTTCTAGGCCATGACTATAAAACAACCACATGAAAAGTATTGAGTAAGGTGGTAATTGAACACATACATACATACTCGTTCCTTACGCTTTTTTCGTCACCTCGATATGTCGGGATCATGGAAATCTAATTAGACCTGCCAACCTATAAAAATTCACTTCCGGAACAATTTGTCCAAATTTGTCGGAATTTCCATCTTTTCAAATTTTGTCAAGAACATTATCGTGGGACCATCATAATCATTAATAGCTTATGGCTTCAATATTTGTCATTTTAATGTTTTTATTACATCAACCTTGTAATGGTAGACGCAGTTGCCGCCTGAATTAAAATACCAGTATATGAGGTTTTGACATGCCATCATCAAAAATATTTTTCTATGGATTCATTTGCTTTTGCCAATTCTGTTTTAAGCCCTGGTAACAAAAAAAAAAAAGCAAGTCTATTAAATTAGATTAATCAGATCTCAAACATCAAAATTAAAACTCAGCACTCTTTGCTAACAAACAAATAACATTAGTGATAGATTGAATTGGATAGTTTAAGTATGGACAGTAGTTTTGGTTTTTATTTTGTGGAATGTACTTCGAGTAAATCTTCTCTTGCATGCTATTTATATTTCATATTTCTATGTGCTATATCCACAATTGCTGCTAAAATGATGCAAATGTTCCCATGTGGGACAACTAAAGGTTATTTTATTTTACAAATATTTAACAATAATAATAATAATATACTTCTAACCAGCACACGTTCTGAAGTGACGTGTGCAGTGACGTACTAATTATTTACCTGTTCAGACGCAGGGTCCTGTTTGAAGGTGTATTACCGTATTTTATTTTTAGATCTCTAAACATGTATGAATTGGCCTGTTATTTTGTCGTTCAAAGTTGGTCACTCTCCGCAAAAACGTGGTTCCAGCCAGACCTATGTAACAAGTGTACTGTATCAGCAAATCACTTATTTCCATGTTTTGCGACAACATGTAACAATAGCTTAGCAATTAGCATAGCTTTGACATCGTATTCGCCTATCCACTCCTTGTCTTCCCTTCGTGGCACTTGTAAGAAGCATGGTAAGAAGTTTATCTTATTCACTACCATGGAGGCGATGATCAGTGATTTACAATGCGATGAAACCGGACGCAAAGAGAACTTTCGCCTCTGTGGCTTGGCAGCAAGGGTGCGTAATAAAATACCGTGCAGCAAGTAGCTGTTCAATGTGGACATGCCGGTAATGTCAGACGCTTGATTATTATTATTTTTTTCCAATATCCGGAACAATCAGTGTTACGGCTGTAACGAGTTACCGTTTAGTGATTTGCGTAACAAAATACGGCCGTTCCATAACATTTGACAGCTCTGGTGTGGTCAGTAGAGTTTCTAGGATGGTCTAAAATATTTGGTAACGCTTTAGTTAACACACACTACGATCACATTTGTAATGATTAATTTTGTTTTGTTTATTTTGTTTTGTGATATGGGATTTAGGCGGCACGGACAGCACTGGTTGGAGCATCTGCCTCGCAGTTCTGAGGACCGGGGTTCAATCCCCGGCCCCCCCCTGTGTGGAGTTTGCATGTTCTCCCCGTGTCTGCGTGGGTTTTCTCCGGGCACTCCGGTTTCCTCCCACATCCCAAAAACATGCATGGTAGGCTAATTGATGTCTCTAAATTGCCCCTAGGTGTGAATGTGAGTGCAAATGGTTGTTTGTTTATGTGTGCCCTGTGATTGCCTGGCAACCAGTTCAGGGTGTACCCCGCCTCCTGCCCGATGATAGCTGTGATAGGCTCCAGCACTCCCGCGACCCTTGTGAGGATAAGCGGCTCAGAAAATGGATGGATGGATGGATATGGGATTAATTCTGTTAGTGTTGTCACATTGTAATGACAAGTTGTTACTCTAAAAAGTTTTATATTTGAGTAAAATGTGTGCAATTGTGATGAAAATTTGTTTCACCACAGTTGCAAGACGTAATGACATTGTCAAGTAACGATACTTGTTATCGGTAAGTATTCAATTGTATGTACTTATTCTGTGGTAATAGTGTATCCCTGTAAAACGGTATTTAACACAATTATAAATATATGGCCTCATATAGTGGCCTCTGCTGTAATACACAACCCAATTAAATGTTGAGTATGTTGTCCACCACACTAACGCAGTAGGTAACTTATATTTACAGTAAATATTTGACTGAAAAATACTTTAAGGGCATGAATATAAAACAGAAAAAAAACATATGGCAGTAACTGAAAATGTCAGGAGTCAGGACGAACGTTAAACCGAGGACCCTCGATTTTAAGAGGTGTTTAAGTTTCATTTAGGATTATTGTGATTTGCAGTGGCGTACAACTTCACTGTATCGTACTGAGAGGAGTTTGTACTATTTTAACCCTCAGGTTGGTAACACAAAACATGTGTATTGAAGTTTACGTACTACACCACCATTAGTTAAAACAACATTAATAAGCATAATGCTAATACCAGTCTGCCAGTGTCAATCAAAAATGTGCATTGTTTCCTTTGCAAGGGAAGATTTTCATTGGATCTCATTAGATTGTGCAGGCGTACCAAATGCTGTGGCCTGTGGGCGTGGATCAGCTATTGTGCCGATTACTTCCTTGCTGCTGTTATTGTTTGAATGAGTTGTGATTTTCGAGAGCAATTACGAACCATTGCAATGTTTAGTGATTGTACTAGTTAATAAGTTAATTAGTCTAGTGTGGGTAACTATTGTCATGTAATCAAACGGCATGTGTGTTTTCAGTAACAGCATTGAAAATCTGAATCTGTGATACACTGCATGATATGCTTACATAAGACATCTTTTTCGAGGCCCAGGGCCCACTTTCAGTAATATGCTTCTTTGTGACTCATTGGCAGTTACTATATATTGTGATGTCTGTGTGATTGTGATGTCATCACACAGTACGAAACTACACAATGGGCATGTTTCACAGCAAAGTGACCACATGGTCCAATTTGGGAACGCATGAGGTCCTTTTGTGACGCAGACACTAAAGAAGGCATCAGATGTGGTGCTGTGACATTATTGTTGTTTGGAAATCATCTATAAACTGTCATTAATACCAAGAAAATACTACTTCGAACATCTGTTCCAAGACAGTGGTTGATTTTAGATTTGTTTGCATTAGAATCAGTTAGTCATAGTTGGAAATAAAGGAAATGTAATCAATCTGTTATAGTGTGCAACTTTAGAGTAGTGTATTAAAAAAATAAACAATAATACGCTGTATGACCAAAGGGACATTTTGTACTTAGCACAATCTAACATATACAGTGGAATTTCCAGTCAAACCATGATTGTACCATGATTCTGGTTGACATCCAAGACAAATGTTCCCATAGGAAACACTCTAAAGTAATGAAAATGCTTTTGTTCGTCTCCAACTGTCACTGTATTAGTAATTTTAAGTAACATTTTAACATTCCAAACTGTGATACCAGTGTAAAGCAAAGTTAACCACTGTATAATAACATAAAACTAACTTATATCTTACTGTTACTTGGATAACTATGGCAATTGTAGAGCTAATACATAACACTGAATGAAATAGACCCTGCACCTCAATTTATTTTTTAAACAGAGTCCATCTTAAAAAGAAGTAAGCAATGGTGTGATAACGTATCACTTCAGTTGTCCTGCCAGTTTTAGAACAAATATTCCTGGTGTTACATTCAACATTTAAGTGAAAAGTGCCGAAAGATTGTTGGATGTTAAAACGTCAGTAATGACAAGTTGTTTCTCTAAAAATTGTTATCCTTGAGTGAAATGTATGCCACAATCAGGAAAGGTATATTTTGTGTTTTTGTAAAAATATTTGAATAAAATACAGTACAAGACACTATCATCGCAATTGTAAGATGTAATGACATTATAAAGTATTAGCACTTTCTATCAGTGAGTACTCAAATGCAAGAACTGCTTCTCTGTCTAAAAAACATGTCGGTGCATCCCTTGCAGCTATGGTGTAGTCCCATTTATTCTCTTGAATGAGAAACCCAAAAGTGGTCTGTTATTATCACTTGAAAAGTTGTGTCAAGATACACAATTTTGAAACGATTATTATGTCTCCGTAATGATCACTATTGTTATGTCTCAACTCTCAGTATGTAGATGTCAGGTTTCCCATTTCTTCCTTTTCTCAATGTTGAGCATTTGACTGGACCAGAAGGGAGGTAAAGCTGACAGTTTCATTTCAGAGAGTCTGTTGTATTCATCACCAAGGTATTGAGGTCAGTCATTTCAGATTTGAGGGTCAGAAGTGGCCGTGGCGATGATGACCGGCGTTTACGCACCCGAGTTGGCATGGCGATAAAGTCAAAGTGAGACAAGAGGAGGCGCTTGCATGTCACATGCTTTGTTTTCTCACTTGTGTCAGTCCCTGCTGTCTCTGGTCCTCTTAGTTCTGTCTTTGAGTTTAGGAGAAGATGCAAATACAAATACTGAAGATCTCTTTGATAGACCATCTAGACTAGTTTAGGAGAAGATGCAAATACAAATACTGAAGATCTCTTTGATAGACCATCTAGACTAATGTTGTTCTCCACCATCAGAACAAAAATGTTAATTGATTTGAAATTGTATAACAGCAATGCAGAATGCTCAGATGTCATGTCCTAAGTGCTGTTTGCCTGGTATCTGTGGCTTTAATTTTGGCTGTGTGGTAGCATTCTTCAGCAATTCCAACAGATCAATTTCTATAGTGCAAAGTCAAACACAATCCATTCTGTGATGGTGGTTAACGTCTAAGTTCTTTGAATGTAAAACCACACAAAGTTAAACTGTCGCCTTCATAAAATCTTTTTTAACTGTTCAGGCAGTGTTGAACTTTTTACAAATCCCAGAGAATTGACTTTCCTTTCTGGCAGTGTAGTCCTACATCACTACAAACTATATAGTAAACTCTCTCGTATTCTTTATATGCTCTTGTTTTGGATTTCATTATGTTGTGCAGGTGTACTCAATAAAGTGTCAGTTGAATGCATATGATCTGGCTTAAGTTGAACCCATAAATAGTCCAGCTTTCCCTGCCACGGGTCAGTTAAGAGTATAACGGCACTGACCTACTTGAAGTGATGTCTTCGCCAACTTGTGCATGGTCACTCAAGTAGCATTAGATGGATTTCGATTTTTGTTTGTAACTAAAAAGTGACAAATGGCATCGTGTAGGAGGACTGTGGTCACAATGTGACAACCAAAGCGGGGGCTGTTGTTTTGCTGCATGGGCGTAGAACTAATTTCATGTTGAGCAGTGATAAGCACAAAGATTCATTTCAGTTTGGGCCGTTGAATAGCCACAGTCCGAGTGAAACAGGCAAACACATGCTTGTATTCTCTCGCTGAGGAGTTTAATGTAGATGGTGATGTAAGACACTGATATCATGATCTTATAGGTTTACTGATGCTAAACATGGCACTCGCATTGGGTGAGATTAGCTTTGTGTGTTTCAAAGTGCCACATCCAAAGCAAATGCACTTATTTTTGGGTATGCAATGAGAATTACGGAATGCTTTGAACGTGATATTTCACCCCAGCACTGTTCATTGAGTGCAAACACGGACGTGGACATGCATATGCATGAAAAACAAACTTTGGCTCAGGCGTCTCAACGGACCTTCAGGTGCTCAATTAGCAGGCAAGACCACAGATCTGCTTGTGCCGAAGAACACATGGCTCTTCCGTTTGATGTATTTGGAGCTTTTCCATGTACACTAAGATAGTGTACAACCGCTAATGTCGAGCTCCCCTGTGGATGTACACCACTGTGGTTGTACAATTCAGAATTGAACTAACAATATGGTAATTGAAAACAAACATCAATAAACTTGCACAAAACATCCAAGTTTTTACCAGATGTGAGACATCGGTTCCGTAGGCATCAAAGGATTATGTATGCATGCGTTTTTCTTTTTCTTTGGCTTTTCTTGTGACACTCATTCCTAAAAAGAGCCAGCCCTAAAAAGGGGTGCTGAGAGAATAACATGAGAACAAAACAACAAGTCACAAAGTATTTATAGTACAGTATACAGTACGATGACAATAAATAAAGTCGAAAGCATTACATAAAAAAAAAAAAAAAGTTACAGCACATCTGATAAAGCATGACAACAAAAAAAGAATCATATTAAAGGTACACTAGAAGCGTTCTTTCTTAATCAGATATGTTTGAAATTCTTTTAAAAATTATTAACACTTTGGAGCAAGTGCCGAAAAAACTGTCTGACTTACCTGAATCATTATCTTATTTTTGCACTTACAAATCCAAACATAGGCTGCAAGACCCTTCCTTTATACAACTGGACTAAACATTTTTAAAAGGGGCCAACTGAGTAATATAATGAAGATTTAATGTTTCGGCCCGGGTGTCCAAGTGGAAATGGATGCCACATGATGGCTCTTAAGGCAATCCAAGGAAAAGTGCAGGTCAAACTGTTATTCCTGGCTCTCAGCCTCGGAACATAAGAACGCTATCAGATCTGTTACTCTGCCCCCCTTTTTCAATACTTTATTATTTCATCCAGAAGCCTTGTTCCATCTCATCGCCCCCAAAGCCTTGCTAAGAGAAAGCTCAGAGCTTGTTCAAGGTTGCTCTTGTGTGCTGCGGGCCATCTCCCCAATCTCATCCGATGCTTACTGCAGGTGCAACATCTTTGCACTATACTGAAATTCTATTTCTGTTAAATCTGTGTGTGCGCGCGTGAGTGTGTACGCATGTGTATATGTGTTTGTTTGTCAATCTGCCCACATTTTTCTGCTGTGGCCTTGCTATTGTGTTGGCCGTGTGCATTCAATTTGAATATAAACAATGAAAAACAGAACCTCTTGCAAACATGTAATTTATCAACATCATGCCTGTCCATGAAAGAACAATACTTTTATTTATTTATTTATTTTATCTTTTTTATAAACACCTGTGCGGCACGGTGGACGACTGGTTTGAGCGTCAACCTCACAGTTCTGAGGACCCCGGTTCAATCCCCGGTCCAGCCTGTGTGGAGTTTGCATGTTCTCCCTGTGCCTGCGTGGGTTTTCTCCGGGCACTCCGGTTTCCTCCCACATCCCAAAAACATGCATTAATTGGAGACTCTAAATTGCCCGTAGGTGTGAATGTGAGTGCGAATGGTTGTTTGTTTGTATATGCCCTGCAATTGGCTGGCAACCAGTTCGGGGTGTACCCCGCCTCCTGCCCGATGACGGCTGGGATGGGCTCCAGCACGCCCACGACCCTAGTGAGGAGAAGCGGCTCAGAAAATGGATGGATGGATAAACAAACACCTGTGCCTTGGTGACATATGTGGTTAAGGGCTGTTGAGATGTTATTACCTTTTCATTCACCAAGATGAAGAGGTGTATTTGAGAATAAAATTATTCTGTAGGACTCCCAGAAGCCTGGAATGGCACAAAGCATCATTAGGATATAACCAAGATTTCAGCCACATATTCGAATAGAGTCATTTATGTGTACATTATAAATTATACCATTTGGCATCAAACTATAGGGTGCATGGGGCTATTGCAATTGACCAGTGTCCAGTTTAGAGTACTTATATGGTAGCTTTTTGAAACTCTAGAGGTCCTCATACATCATCATAATTATAACCTTCATAAAGAAAATCATAAGAAAGCGATTGTCCTCTTTTAAAAAAATAAAAAATAAAAAAATGAGTTCATGTATTCATCTCCTCTTCGCAGCTCCTTTCAGACTGATGATGACGACGAGGTGGCCAACAAGACGTGGGTGCTGACCCCAAAGGTGTACGAGAGTGATGTCACGCACATCCTCAATGGCCTACTAGACGGATACGACAACAAACTGAGGCCCGACATTGGAGGTAGGCACTGATTTTTCATGGCAGAACCGTTTTAGTCAAATAATCAAACACCCACTTTTAGGCTTCTAGGGACAATTTGGCCCTAGAAGCAGGTACCCAGGAACCTACAATCACACCTAGCTAATCAAGTTGTGATAGGTACTGCAGTATTACAGTATGGTGTAGCGATCATGTATGTATAAATAAGAATTGCAATTAATTTAGGATAAAGTAATAAGCCGGGAGCGACGTTTGCGTTACTTCCGCTTTATCATAAATTTGATTTGATTGTTAAAATCAAACTAATGTCTCGAAAAGGGCACCACGTCAAATTTTTCAAGTTTAACTTTAGGCGAAATGATGACACACCTTTTTAAATCAGTCTCATGATTTGTAGGTTGCTACACTCTATGACATTTTGAGTCCTAGGTTACAGAGATTTACTCAAATTCAGAACACACACAAAATACGACCACGAGTGGGATTTTATGGTATATTTAATGAAACACACAACTACAACAAACAAATAACACAAAGGGTAAACGAAAGAAAGAAAATCAGGCGTACGAAAATGGAAAGGAGGACATCGTGTGTGGTCGCTGGGCTAAACTAAATGAGCGTGTCAGCGTTTAATGCGTTGAGTCAGAGTGAGAGAAGGAAAAGTTGGGATTTCGTATGAAGCTAGTAATTTCCCCACAATTATTACGCACTGATGTTGTACATCATAGTAAGGATTGCAGTGTCGACTCACGAACGCAGATCAGCTGGTCTTTGGGGTGGTCTTCCGTCTGACCTCAGGCGGGAAAGAAGCAGGTTGGGTTGAAGAAAAACCAGATGCACAAAAATAAAAAGAACTAGGAAAGAAAAATTGTTGTCCCATTTGGGATGTGCTCATAACTTCCCTGCCGGTTGACCTGATGGCGGGCTGAGCTCTGGCCCTCAGAGGTTTGCGGGATCCGTCCGGGATGCCGGCAGTTGCTCGTCAAGGCCCCGCCGACCGATCGTGGCTAGGGAAAGCGATCGGAGCCGCATAGTCGACTTCTTCGATCGAAAATGCCGCCAGCTTGATTGCGGTGGGCGTTCGCGTATGTGGTGGTACCAGTAGGTGCCCGAGGACAAAAAGGGAACAAAAGAAAGGGGGAAGGGTGGCCAGAGGCCACCCAGCTGGCGAGCTGCCAGCACAGGTACGAGGAGAAGGAAAAAAGAAGCCTCAACTCAAGTCAACGCAACTCTGAGAAAGGTGTGAGTATAGAGTTAAATACCCCATGGCCGGGGCGTAGGAAGAGTGGGTGGCGACTTGGAGAAGACCACGCCCACCAGCCTTAATGTTGTCTACAAATTTGAGTAAATGGGTTTTAAAATAATATTAATCTCAAACACTCCCAACTTTGTACTCTCACTCATAGAATCATTGTTTAAACTTTGGTTGTGGCAGATCGGTTGCTTATTGTTCAATACAACATTTCGTTCTGTTTGATTTCAAATAATGAACAGCTTTCAAAATCTTGCAGAGGACCTGTCAAAGTGATAATGGGGACACAGACACCAAGGCATACATTTGGAATATTTCTACCGAGTTTGCAAGATATAAAAACGGGCATTTTGTCTTCCGTTAACAAACATCTAAGGCACGTCCACAAGTTCTTCCGCTTGCAGTTCCTCTCAACGCCAGTGAGTGGAGCCTCACGCGCATGGGTGAATATTTAGCACATAGTCTTCCCCAACCATTTGGTCAGGGAAGGGGTCTTTTGAAGACAGGAATCAAGATTTGATGGGAAGCTGCTAATTAGGTTAAGGTCCACTTGACGTACGCCAGGCCCTGTCCTAGTCGCCGTCTCACAGCAGGGCAGCTTGGAGGAGAGGGGGTTCTCAGGTGGTCGCGAGTCTCTGTGGCGCCTCAAAGTTGCGGCGCGGATGTCCGCTACAAAGGTATTTCTTTTTATGCTAAGGGTAGTAATTAGGTTTTACACGATCAGGATTTTTGGGGCCGATCACCGATCAGCGGGTTTAAAAAAACGATAACTGATCACTGATCCGATCACAAGATGGAGGAATGTGTCTATTTAAATGACCTGTTCATTTACTGTATATACTTGTGTACTTAATTGCTCAAATAATTATATTTACAATAAATAATGTATCTTTGTTCCTGTATTTATGCCAGTGAGGCATAGTGACAGACAGAACAAATGAATGGTCTTCTATTAGATGGCAGGAAGTAAATAGAGTCATTAATGTATCCACTTTTTGTGACATTTTTGTTTGTTGGTGTGCCGTGAGATTTTTCAATTTTAAAATATGTTCCTTAGCTCCATAAAGGTTGGAAATCACTGCTCTAGTCAGATTGTGTCTTCTAATCAGTCAGGTCAAACCAACATTAATACATGACAAAAATAATGGGTGCTAACTTACTGTAATTCAATTACTATATTTTTAATTAAATGACTTCACCCACACCGAAACTTTAGAGCATGATTCGACGGAACGGCGGCATGTTTACGTACAACCGTGAATGCTAGCAATAGCTTGCTAGGCTACATAACGTTTTTGTTGCCTGCTTGCGAGCCGTATCGTATTAAAAGTACGTGAACATACCTCAAGCAACCCTTAAACGAACGTCCTCTCCTGTCCTCAGCACCGGTGACCACCAACACACGTTTATCCTCATTTTCTCCTTATAATACAAAGTCGGCGCGTTCCACTCTTGTTGTCATCGCCACGGTAACGAGTGTATCCGGTCGCATTTGAGTTGACAAGATAAAGCCCAATGATTGTAAAAAACGGGATGCGGTGGTATCGGAATACAAGATTTTCTTGCAGTATTCTGACAAAGTGCAATCTTGAAAGAGCTAATTTGTCTTGTAGTCTGATCCGGGGATTATGTGTTGTCTGTCTCAGACGTCTTGTCTGTTCCACACTGCCGACATCAGTCCGACACCACTGTGTTACATCACCTTTTCTTTTAACAACATTCAATAAGGAACTGAGGACACTAATTGTTGAATCTTCGTGGGTGGAATTAGTTCCCGTTCTTGCTTGATGTACAGCTTCAGCTGTTCAACAGTCAGGGGTCTCTGTTGTCGTATTTTACGCTTCATATTGTGCCACACATTTTCAAGGGGAAACAGGTCTGGACTGTAGGTAGGCCAGTCTAGTACCCGCACTCTTTTACTACGAAGCTACGCTGTTGTAACACATGCAGAATGTGGTTTGGCATTGTCTTGCTGAAATAAGCAGGGGCGTCCATGAAAAAGAAGTGGCATATGTTTCTCCAAAACCTTTATGTACCTTTCAGCATTAATGGTGCCTTCATAGATGTGTAAGTTACCCATGCCATTGGGACTAACACAGCCCCGTACCATCACAGATGCTGGCTTTTGAACTTTGTGTCCATAACAGTGGTGGATGGTTCTTTTCCTCTTTGGCACGACGTCCACAATTTCCAAAAACAATTTGAAATTTGGACTCGTCGGACCACAGAATACTTTTCCACTTTGCATCAGTCCATCTTAGATGAGCTCGGCCCAGAGAAGCCGTCGGCGTTTCTGGTTGTTGTTGATAAATGGCTTTTGCTTTACATAGTGGAGTTTCAAGTTGCACTTATGGATGTAGCGCCGAACTGTATTTTCTTACATTGGTTTTCTGAAGTTCTCCTGAGCCCATGTGGTGATATCCTTTATACATTGATGTCGGTTTTTGATGCAGTGCCGCCTGAGGGATCGAAGGTCACGGGCATTCAATGTTGGTTTTCGGCCTTGCCGCTTACATGCAGTGATTTCTCCAGATTCTCTGAACCTTTTGATGACATTATGGACCGCAGATGATGAAATCCCTAAAGTCCTTGCAATTGTATGTTGAGGAACATTGTCCTTAAACTGTTCGACTATTTTCTCACGCACTTGTTCACAAAGAGGTGAACCTCGCCCCATCTTTGCTTGTGAATGACTGAGCAATTCAGGGAAGCTCCTTTTATACCCAATCATGGCACCCACTGGGAAGAAAATTAGCCTGTTCACCTGTGGTATGTTCCAAACAGGTGTTTGATGAGTATTCCTCAACTTTCTCAGTGTATTTTGCCACCTGTCCCAGCCTTTTTAGAACGTGTTGCAGCCATAAAATTCTAAGTTAATGATTATTTGTTAAAAACAATATAGTTTATCAGTTTGAACATTAAATATCTTGTCTTTGTAGTGTATTAAATTAAATATAGGTTGAACAAGATTTGCAAATCATTGTATTCTGTTTTTATTCATGTTTAACACAACGTCCCAACTTAATTGGAATTGGGGTTGTAAATTAACCCTGCACCTGAGATCCCGATCTGTGCATGATCAGGAAAAAAGGACAATGAGCAACGTAATGAAGAAATAAATATTTTCTGAATGTGAATTTGCACATTGAATTGGAGGTGCGCAAGAACATCCTCTTTGGGATGATGTCCTCTGGCGTTAACAACTCGCGAAAGAGGAGTGACTGAGACAGCGTGTGTGCGGCTGTCAATGCTGTGGGGTCGGAACAGCGCACGCACGCTCAACTAAAAAAGAAGTGGTCAGACATTAAGGTGGATGTGAAGCAGAGCACAGCACAGTGTGGCCAAAACAGGCGGAAGAACTGGCGCGGAGGGCCTCACCCCGTTCGAGGAGAGAATCACTGCGATCATGGGTGACACTACTCTTTCGGATGATGGGAGCACATGTGGCTGACTCTAATCACCCCACAAGGTTAATACCATCTATTTCTATAACTCATAACAAATGTGTTCATACAGTAACCTACACTCAGCCCTGTGAGATAAAGGTTCATGCGTAAATGTTGTATGCATGGTATTTGTAATAAATCTTTTGAATTCTAATAGAAGCACATGAAAGAGGATATCAAAAACTTTGACTCCTTTTTGATTACTCAATTTATTATTTTAATACACAGGAGAGGACACGCAAATTACATAATTTACCCCTCTTTTTTTAGGAGAAGAGGGGTAAATTATGTAATTTCAACACATTTCAATCATGTGCAACCGATGTACATGTTCAAATTAAGTAAATTCAAAGGACTCTTTTATGTGCAGTCGCAGCCACGCGCTACATGTTTGGGGATTCGTCCACTGTCCCTGTTGTCTCCTCCAGCATCCCCAGGGTCTCCGACACAATTACGCTCCAACAACCTGCTGCTGCTGCACCCGTGCAGACTGATAAAAAGAGTCCTTTGAATTGACTTAATTTGAACATGTACATTGGTTTGCAAGTGATTAAAATGTGTTAAAATTACATAATTTACCCCTCTACTCCCAAAAAATGTCATTTGAACACATTTTAATCATGTGCAACCAATGTACATGTTCAAATTAAGTCAATTCAAAGGACTATTTTTTTCAGTGCATGTGCTGGAGTCCCAAGAAGCGATTGTAAGGGCAATAGGCAGCATAAATGATTGCCTTGATCAATTAATAGGTGTCCTCACAAGTATCAGTGATTCATTAAATACACTGGTTAACAAATGAATTCTGAGTCCTTGCCTCAATTACATTGTTGAAATCAAATGTTGCCGGGCATTAATTGTTCTTCAGTGCTAATTGTTCATGCCTGTCTGAAGTGCAGATTTATGATAACAGTTTCCCATCATCACCTCTAAGTGTCGCCAAAGCACCAAAAGCTGTAGAAACGTGTGGACGCCAGCCATGCAGTTGGCGTGAGGCACCGCACATTTCCACAGTCATTTCACTCTTGATACATCTGACCTTTGCCGTGAAAAAAAAGAACATACGCCACGTTATTGTGCGTCCGCATCTTTTCTACATGAGGCCCCTGGTGAGGCTGATGGAGGATCTAGCTAGCTCGACCTATGGCCACATCGTAAGTAAACATTTCACTAGCTCGTCACCGATCACCCACTGCTTTACTCATATAAATTCTATTAGCAATACCAGTTGCTAAACATGTCAACAGGAATAAAAAAAAGATTCTGCTGTCACGAAGTCACCTATCGTCATCGTTACAGGTAACTAGTAACTGTATCGCAATACATTTCTGAAGTAACCCACACAACCCTGAGTATGAGGAATATGTAAAACTTTGCATTTCCACAAGCACGACTACCATTAAAGAAAAGATAAATCTGCACAACACAACCAGAAAACCCTCGCCGAGTCATTTAGCAAACACGTACCATATGAAAAAGCAAGCAAACATTGGCAAGACATAAATAATACAAAAATATATCGAGATTTTTTTTTTTGCCCATATCGCCCACTCCTAAAGGCAAGTGTCTTTCTTCCTTCACAATTACAGCTCGGTTAGGACTCTCCTATCCACAAGTATACATACTGTGCATCACCTTGTCATCTAAACGGGTCAGAATAGGCAGCTGCTCAGTACCCTAAAACACATGATTGATGGCCTCCTATATACTGCAATGTACTTTTCTGTATCGTAGCTGGACTGCATACACATGTAAATACATGTAAATAATTTCCTTTCAATAGCTTGTATACGAATGTACACATTTTATAATATCAACAGCAGTGCGAAGAAATGAATGGATTGCCCCAACATGAGCCTCCTGAAGTGCTACTTTGAGCTATTAACATGCAGATTTGCCCAATAAATCTTTAGTCTCAATGAGATGGCAGATATATGATGCTATTTGTCATTCTGTAGGAGCTTTCCAAAGACAGTGTTGTAAATGAATGCTAATAAGCTAGTATGGGGAGAGAGGGAAAAAGAATATGCCACCGCTCTCGAATCCAGTGCTTACGAAAGTGTAAGAACTAATCTTTGAAAAACAAGCAATTGCTTCCTTGTTATATGCATGATGCCATAATCAAACAAACTAAGTACAGTATTAACTATGTTGGGCCTTAGGCATCCAGGGAGGCTTGTTCTATACGATTTGTTGCGTAAGTTGAGCTCTGATTTATCTGAGCTCTGATTTATCTGAAAGACTAAGGTGGTCAATATGTTGGCCAAAATGACGAACACAACCAATCAATCTACGGCTATGGTCACACTGCAGGTCCATTTTATTTTATTTTTTTCAATGTGACATGTATCAGATTTTTTCATGTTAATGTGAACAGTACAAATCCAATATATATTTCATATCCGACCCAGGCCTCTTTCATATGTGGATATAAATCGGATAGGTATCCGACGCAAGTACAGTATGGACGCTCACGGGGCACACACCCGACCTATGCGTCATCAAACGGCGACAAACATGACAATTGTTTGACAAAACAGACACACCACAAAACGGCAACAGTGTACTTAGGAGCAGAAAACAGCCAGTGGCAAAAAGAAAAGAAGAAAATGTTGCTTCCGGATGCCCAAAATCCTTAAAATCGCTAGAAATGTGTTATGGCAAGACCTACCCGAGGGGCCGTATTTACTTCCGTCAACACTCGTGGTTGTGCGCAAGCGTAATGTGACGTCCTGGTTTGTGTGCATGTGTGAGAGGTCAAGGACACAGTAGAAGCCGCAGTTGTTTTTGTAATGTGAACGACTACATAAAAATGCAAAAAAATGCAATACTCGGGAAGAAAAACTTCCAGTAACCAGTCCCCAAAGCCCATATTTTTTGGTCTGTTGTGGGATTTCAAACAGCCACACCAATCCACTTACAGACTGAGCAACTGTAGCTTTGGCATCCCATTAAACAGGTGCACCATCTTGCTTTCACCCCTGAAACGGCTATAACAATTTTGCACGGTGTCAACATCTTTGTGAAATGGTCATATATAGATTTCACCTGGCTGATTTTATTGAAAATTTTATGTACAGTTCGCTGACAGATTTAAAAAAAAAAAAAAACACTCTTGGGTGTGACAGATTTCATGAAGGCCATAATCTTTTTTTTTTCAGACTTTGTCGGTGCTTCTGCTTTAAATTCACGAGCATGTCAGACCTGCTCTGAGTGGCTGCATCAGCCCACACCAACACATGCAGTCGCTTTGCGGCCGGCTGCCACTGCCATCCCCAAGCGTCATCTTCAAACGAGCTCTGATCTCCCTCTCACAAATTTCGCTATTCCAAAGTCTGCTGTCAAAATTTAACAGATACTGGTGGGTTTTAATGAACCGGCTATACTGTCGTCTGAACCGCAAACCACCAATCAAATAACCAGCCATACCACATTGAGCAAAGATTTTCTTACCCAACCATCTACTGCATCAAAATGGTGTGGATTGAATTCAATCCCTAATTACGGCTCAGTCTTCCTTTGAAGTATATTAGGGTGTTTTAGGCTCAGTGGGTCTACAGAAGAGCTAGAGAGGACTTTAATGGCCTTTAAATGTACCCAACCAAATACTCCAAGTGTTGTGTCAGCTCTAGCTTTGTTATTGTACTCACCACCCTCTTTCAGTTGTTGTTTGTTATCTGTTTTGTATGCAAAGCGTCTTTGAGTGTCTAGACAAGCGCTATATAAATTCTATATAATTATTATTATTATTATTGTAAACTTGAAAAACTAAACTTTTACTGAATAAAACAAACAAAAATGTTTCATAAATTGCCTTATCTTTACATACAGCATTTATTTCAAACCGTCTGTGTCCAATATCCAATAATTAAGCTTGTCAACAAATGCAGCTTGTCAACACTGTCCGTTTACAATTTTGTGTTAAAAGAATTAAAACAACTTTGTGTCCCCGTGCCTGCGTGGGTTTTCTCCGGGGACTCCGGTTTCCTCCCACATCCCAAAAACATGCATGAATTGGAGACTTTAAATTGCCCGTAGGTGTGAATGTGAGTGCGAATGGTTGTTTTGTTTGTATGTGCCCTGCGATTGGCTGGCAACCAGTTCAGGGTGTACCCCGCCTCCTGCCCGATGATAGCTGGGATAGGTTCCAGCACGCCCGCGACCCTAGTGAGGAGAAGGGGCTCAGAAAATGGATGGATGGATGGATGGATAGTTTATCTATCCATTATAAGGGTTATAGTCATTGCACTTAGTCTCCAGTGCATATAAAATGCTACTGGGTAAAAAATAGGGAAAGGCAAATTTTAATTTGACTACACAAGTAATGCGTCTGGCCAGTATGTTGGCTGGCCAGCATGTTGGAAAGGGGTTAGTACAGCCGCATCACAGTTCTGAGGTCATTAGTTTCAGGCTGCAGCCCCTCTGTGTGGAGTTTGCATTTTCTCCCTGTGTTTGCGTGGATTTTCTCCCGGTACTGCGGTTTCCTCCCGCATTCCAAAAACATGCATTTTAGGTTAATTGAAGGCTATAAATTGTGAATGGGTGGGAATGTGAGTGTGAATGGTTGTTCATCTACGTGCCCTGCGATTGGCTGGCTACTAGTCCATGGTGTACCTCGCCTGTTGCCCAAAATCAGCTGGGATAGGCTCCAGCACACCTGCGACCCTAATCAGGGTATGTGGTTTGGATGGATGGATGGATGGATGGATGGATGGAATGCTTCTACTATACATGTCTAGTTCAATCTGCCCTCAAGTATTTGCTTTCGAATTGGCTCTTCTTACATAAGAAATGCACATTTATGACCACTCATGACCAGCCCGAGGTAACGTCAATATTTGGTGGACCTACATGACTAATCAATCTTATGCAATGGGGGACATAATTTTCACAGTCACTCATGGACATAAGACACAATATGTGAGAACAGAAGTCACAGAAGACACATGGTGTGCGATCATGCATAACGTTATACACTTGTGTGTCCTGCCATGCACTTGACGTGTCTGCCTGGGAGTGACATGAAAAATGGATTTGAACCTGCAACACTCAATATATCCTGCATGTCGGCCAAGAAAGCAGCCTGTGTCTTAACCTGAACGCTCTTAGACATTACGTTTAGGCAGCCGTACAAGTTCAATAGCACTGTATGGCAACACTGACTCACATCATCTGATGACACTAACATGTCTTGTTTTGTCATGTCTGACATGTCCACAAATCGACAGGCTGCTTGCGTCCATGTGTCTCACTGGGCTGAGCAGATGGAATTTAGTGTTCTGATATACTCAGAATATAAGGTCCACCTATGCATAAAGAGCTGTATGAAACATTCTGAAAATAGTGTTGCATTTTAACACTGTCTGTCAAGTATTACATTTTAAAATGTTTATTATGCAAGGTATAATTTGTAGTGCTTCACAGAACTGCCCATGAATGTTGTTACATATAAAAGGGTGCTTCTGATATTGTGGTTAACTTCATTAGCTAGAGCGGCACATACAAACAGCTCAGTTTACTTAAAGGAGCTACAGGGTCATAATGGTCCAAATTTCACGAACAAGTTGATTTTACATCTTTTTTTTTGCTCAACCAAATGAAACTGGCACTCATTTAAAATATTATCTTTTGGTGTGACGTCAGATGCAGAAGTGGAGACCAAATTTACTGTACAGTCACTGTGGAAAAGGAATGTACTACTGTATACTATAAAGTGGAAGTATGTAGTCATATTTTATATTATTTTCACTGTTGAGCAGAATCCCCCCCATCTCCAAAATGAAAACTTTTCAGGAAATTGAAAAAACAAAACAACACAACAACAACAAAAAACACAACTTGAGACACTGCATAGGTGTGGGAAAAGGACTGTACTACTGTATACTATAAAGTGGCACTATTTAGTCATAGTTTATATATTATCATGATAATTTGTAAGTCAAGAACTATAAAATAAGTGCCAATGTTGACAGCATTAGAAAGTCCCTATATTATTAATTGTTTTCATAACTTTAGTGATTAAACGGGACTTTTGCATAAAAAGCCAAACATAGTTGAACTTATAGAGGGGTGGTGTTAGCGTGATGTATTTTATTTTCAATACGTTCCTTAATTTCTCAGTCAGTAATGCATTAATATGTGCAGGTTTAATAGGTTTCCTCGGAACAGTAACTGACAGTAGTTTCTCAGGTATCTGATGTGCTACAGTATCTCATGCAGCATTCATCTAAAATATTTATGGGGCACGTTCGCCCTAAAAGTGCATCTCTACATGGGAGTAGTGAGGCAAAGACCTGCACCATTCCACATCACGGCTACCTCTTGGGGCTCACGCATGGTGGCACAAGAAGAGGAAGAGAGTGCATGTTGCAGAGGGCAGAAGTCAGGAGTTTAGCTTTTAATAAATACTACTGTTCTCTGACATCGCCAAAATGCTCTTTTTACAATGTGCTCCCATTTTATCATGCTGTACAGTAAATACAAACCAATGCTATGTATCAGGGGGTTCGGTATCAGGGGGTTCGGTCCCTGTACGACCGGAGTCAGAGTTTGGTCCGCATATCCTGCAGTAAGTCGGACTCGTTTCCGGTGAGGGTTGGACTCCGCCAAGGCTGCATTTTGTCACCGATTCTGTTCATAACTTTTATGGACAGAATTTCTAGACGCAGCCGAGGAATAGAGGGGGTACGGTTTGGTGGCCTCAGTATCTCTGCTTTTTGCAGATGATGTGGTTCTGTTGGCTTCATCAAGCCGTGACCTCCAACTCTCAATGGAGCAGTACGCAGCCGAGTGTGAAGCGGCTGTGATGAGAATCAGCACCGCCAAATCTGAGACCATGGTCCTCAGTCGGAAAAGGGTGGAGTGCCCTCTCCAGGTCGGGAATGAGATCCTGCCCCAAGTGGAGGAGTTCAAGTATCTTGGGGTCTTGTTCACGAGTGAGGGAAGAATGGAACGGGAGATCGTCAGGCGGATCGGTGCAGTGTCTGCAGTGATGCAGACTTTGTATCGATCCGTTGTGGTAAAGAAGGAGCTAAGCCGAAAGGCGAAGCTCTCGATTTACCGGTCGATCTACGTTCCTACCCTCACATATGGTCACGAAACGGCCGAAATGAGTTTCCTCCGCAGGGTGTCCGGGCTCTCCCTTAGAGATAGGGTGAGAAGCTCGGTCATCCGGGAGGATCTCAGAGTAGAGCCGCTGCTCCTTCACATCAAGAGGAGCCAGATGAGGTGGCTGGGGCATCTGATTTGGATGCCTCCCGGACGCCTCCCTGGTGAGGTGTTCCGGGCACGTCCCACCGAGAGGAGACCCCGGGGACGACCCAGGACACGCTGGAGAGACTACATCCTTCCGCTGGCCTGGGAACGCCTCGGGATCCCGCCGGAAGAGATGGACAAAGTGGCTGGGGAGAGGGAAGTCTGGGCGTCCCTGCTAAAGCTACTGCCCCCGCGACCCGACCTCGGATAAGCGGTAGAAAATGGATGGATGGATGGATGGAATGCTATGTACTTTAACATTGTTGCTTAAGTAAGTGTAATTACTCATCTTAACAATCGTTGTGCTTTTTCTTGCAGTTAAACCCACAGTGATCCACACTGACATGTTTGTCAACAGCATTGGTCCAGTGAATGCCATCAATATGGTAAGTAACCTCGAATGTGCTGTTAATGTCAGTGCTGTGATTGAACTGTCTAATCTGGTGTTTAGGAAGAATATCAATTACTTAATGTGTGTTCAACTTGTCTCCGCCTTGGGGAGGCGAGAGCCTAATTTTTGGTCTCTGTGCAGCTGGCAGGCATTCAATGTGTTGATCCAGCACACCTTAGTATCACAGCTGCTGGCTTTCATGGCTTTTATTCTCATCTTTATGCCACACAACGACACAGCTTCGGTGTCGCTCAGCGGCTGAAACAGCTGCAGCAGCCTTTGCACCATAAACTACAGTATTTAGTGAGTCTCACTGCAACCAGTTTATAACACCTCATCTGGACAGAGCTGGCTGCCGATTATTAAATAGCATCGTCGCAAAAGGTGTTCATGGATCGTTTGGTAAATTACCAATCATTTCAATCAATATTTTGGAAAAAAATTCCTTAATTTTGATAACCACGAAACAAATGCGTATTGTGCTTGACTGACCATAAGTATTGACATCAAGCAGAGCACAGCTGCTTTAACCAAGGTTGAACTGTTAACAAAGAAAAAAAATCACATAGCACTGTATTTTTGTTGGTTAGTCTGTCCATGGTTAATGCAATGGTTAATGCAGCCCTATGGGGGGCACAAGTCAGTGCAAACTGTAGGCCGGTCCCAAGCCCGGATAAATGCAGAGGGTTGCGTCAGGAAGGGCATCCGGCAAGGGCATCCGGCTTAAAAATTTGCCAAACAAATATGAGCGTACATCCAAAGAATTCCATACCGGATCGGTCATGGATTATGATGATGATTAGGAGAAAGGTTGATATATTGTGTGTCCAGGAGACCAGGTGGAAAGGCAGTAAGGCTAGAAGTTTCGGGGAAGGGTTTAAATTATTTTACCATGGTGTAGATGGGAAGAGAAATGGAGTCGGGGTTATTTTAAAATAAGAGTTGGCTAAGAATGTCTTGGAGGTGAAAAGAGTATCAGATCGAGTGATGAGGCTGAAACTTGAAATTGAGGGTGTTATGTGTAATGTGATTAGTGGCTATGCCCCACAGGTAGGATGCGACCTAGAGGTGAAAGAGAAATTCTGGAAGGAGCTAGACGAAGTAGTTCTGAGCATCCCAGACAGAGAGAGAGTCGTAATTGGTGCAGATTGTAATGGACATGTTGGCGAAGGTAATAGGGGTGATGAAGAAGTGATGGGTAAGTACGGTATCCAGGAAAGGAACTTGGAGGGACAGATGGTGGCTGACTTTGCAACAAGGATGCAAATGGCTGTAGTGAACACTTTTTTTCCAGAAGAGGCATGAACATAGGGTGACCTACAAGAGCGGAGGTAGAAGCACGCAGGTGGATTACATCTTGTGCAGACGATGTAATCTGAAGGAGGTTACCAACCTACCAAGGTAGTGGTAGGGGAGAGTGTGGCTAGACAGCATAGGATGGTGGTGTGTAAGATGACTCTGGTGGTGGGGAGAAATATTAGGAAGACAAAGGCAGAGAAGAGAACCATGTGGTGGAAGCTGAGACAGGACGAGTGCTGTGCAGCTTTTCGGGAAGAGGTGAGACAGGCTCTCGGTGGACGGGAAGAGCTTCCAGAAGACTGGACCACTGCAGCCAAGGTGATCAGAGAGGCAGGCAGGAGAGTACTTAGTGTAACTTCTGGCAAGAAAGGAGAGAAGGAGACTTGGTGGTGGAACCTCACAGTCCAGGAAATCATACAAGGAAAAAGGTTAGCTAAGAAGAAGTGGGACACTGAGAGGACCGAGGAGAGGCGAAAGGAATACATTGAGATGCGACACGGCAAAAGTAGAGGTGGCAAAGGCCAAACAAGAGGCATATGATGACATGTATGGCAGGTTGGACACTAAAGAAGGAGAAAATGATCTATACAGGCTGGCCAGACAGAGGGATAGAGATGGGAATGATGTGCAGCAGGTTAGGGTGATTTAGGATAGAGATGGAAATATGTTGACTGGTCCCAGCAGTGTGCTAGCTAGATGGAAAGAATACTTCGAGGAGTTGATGAATGAGGAAAATGAGAGAGAAGGGAGAGTAGAAGAGGCAAGTGTGGTGGACCAGGAAGTGGCAATGATTAGTAAGGAGAAGTTAGAAACGCATTAAAGAGGATGAAAAATGGAAAGGCAGTTGGTCCTGATGACATTCCTGGGGAGGTATGGAAGCATCTAGGAGAGGTGGCTGTGGAGTTTTTGACCAGCTTGTTCAATAGAATTCTAGCCCGTGAGAAGATGCCTGAGGAATGGTTGAAAAGTGTCGTGCCCATTTTTAAGAACAAAGGTGATGTGCAGAGCTGTGGGAACTATAGAGGAATAAAGTTGATGAGCCACACAATGAAGTTATGGGAAAGAGTAGTGGAGGCTAGACTCAGGACAGAAGTGAGTATTTGCGAGAAACAGTATGGATTCATGCCAAGAAAGTTTATCAGTTTATTTTTGAAAGGGGACAATGCAATTTCATAAAACACATGAAGTACACATGGTTAAAAAAGCCAGAATTAGCCAGAAGGCTAGTTTTCATCTGCAGTCCCCTGGCCATGATGTAAAAAAGCAGTAAAATACATCTACAAGACAATATAATACAGGATACATTATCAAACTATACTATTAATATATAGAATACCACATATATTATATAGAGTAATATATAGAGTACCACAGATGGATTATTTGCCTTAAGGATGTTGATGGAAAAGTCCAGAGAAGGTCAGAAGGAGCTACATTGTGTCTTTGTAGATCGAAGAGAAAGCCTATGACAGAGTACCCAGAGAGGAACTGTGGTACTGCATGCGGAAGTCTGGAGTGGCAGAGAAGTATGTTAGAATAATACAGGACATGTACGAGGGCAGCAGAACAGCGGTGAGGTGTGCTGTAGGTGTGACAGACGAATTTAAGGTGGACGTGGGACTGTATCAGGGATCAGCCCTGAGCCCCTTCCTTTTTGCAGTGGTGATGGATAGGCTGAAAGATGAGGTTAGACTGGAATCCCCGTGGACCATGATGTTTGCAGATGACATTGTGATCTGCAGTGAAAGCAGGGAGCAGCTGGAGGAACAGTTAGAAAGATGGAGGCATGCATTGGAAAGAAGAGCAATGAAGATTAGCCGAAGTAAAACAGAATATATGTGCATGAATGAGAAGGGTGGTGGGGGAAGAGTGAGGCTACAGGGAGAAGAGATATCAAGGGTGGAGGACTTTAAATACTTGGGTCAACCGTCCAGAGGAATGGTGAGTGTGGTCAGGAAGTGAAGAAACGGGTCCAAGCAGGTTGGAACGGGTGGAGGAAGGTGTCAGGTGTGTTATGTGACAGAAGAGTCTCTGCTAGGATGAAGGCCAAAGTTTATAAAACAGTGGTGAGGCCAGCCATGATGTACGGATTAGAGACAGTGGCACTGAAGAGACAACAGGAAGCAGAGTTGGAGGTGGCGGAAATTAAGATGTTGCGTTTCGCTCTCGGAGTGACCAGGTTGGATAAAATTAGAAATGAGCTCATCAGAGGGACAACCAAGGTTCGATGTTCTGGAGACAAAGTTAGAGAGATCAGACTTCGATGGTTTGGACACGTCCAGAGAAATAGTGAGTATATTGGTAGAAGGATGATGAGATTGGAGCTGCCAGGCAAGAGAGCTAGAGGAAGACCAAAGAGAAGGTTGATGGATGTCGTGAGGGAAGACATGATGGTAGTTGGTGTTCGAGAGGAGTATGCAAGAGATAGGCTTACATGGAAAAGGATGACGCGCTGTGGCGACCCCTAACGGGACAAGCCGAAAGGAAAAGAAGAAGTCTGTCCATGGTTCTAGGATGATGTAAGTAAGCGGGAGTCTTTTTTTTATTGTGCAATTGGATGGATATGGATATCTGTACTGTGAAGGGGGCACTTAGAGACCACCCCCACCCTCGATCGTTCTGTGCCAGCCAGTGGGATGATGTAAAAAAATTAAATAAATAAAAAATAAAAAAATAATAATAATAATGCATTCAATTAATTTGATGCTCGCTGTTGATATATTTATGAATGTATTACGTCTGACATCCACCACACATATCTGCAGAGCTCAGAATATGTCTGCCTGTGCCCCAATCATCCATCCGTCTTCCGTACCGCTTATCCTCACAGGGGTCGCAAATTCACCAAAATTGCGTTAAACGAGAAGTCTACCTATTACGCTGGACTTAGACATGGTCCCAGCAGGTGTAATTTAGACCGACTTCCTGCCACCAAATAGTCAATGCGCCAGGCACATTTGTTGCGCCAGTACGCCAAGCTTGTTGCAGACCGATCTGCCAAATTGGCAAAGACACGCAGCGAACCTTGCACTTGCGCAAAAATAAAGATACGCCAGTTTTTGCCCTCCACCGCAGATGCGGCATCCATGAAAATCGAGCTCACTGTCTCAATGGCAGCAGTCACAGTGAGGTATTGATTTGGATGGGTTGTATTATAACTTGCCATTTGTGTTCGCATCAGGGAATCTGTGTGTGTGTGTGTTTGTGTGTGTGTGTGTGAGGGCACTGCGCTGAAACGAAAGGTTGATGGATTGCCTCACATTCATATGTAATCAGCCACGGGGCCTTTTGTTCACACTGTAACATGACAAATGTGGGCGCTTTGTAGGTATTGTGAAGCACAGCGAATAGACAGATGACACGGGGGTACACATCTAAGCACTATTGTGATGTCATAATTCTTAAATATGCAATGGGAATCTAGAAAATATGACAAAAACACTTGCTATCTGAGGATGAGCGCTGTAAAGGATGGGAGGGTCGAAAAGAAGGCTTTGTCGACAGTAAAGCTTCCCTTCCATAATCTTAAATTTGTGAAGCTATAGAAGTGCAGTATGTATGTACTGGTATGCACTTTGAAATTTTTGGGTGTGAATCTGCATTTAATGTAAAGCCTTTTATATTTGCTGAAATTAATGGAAAAATTATCTGATCCAGTTTGCCAGGACTTAGTTTGTGCCAGGACTTCTGAACCTTTTTTTAAAATGTTCAAAAAGGATGCGATTTGTGATAGAGATGGGCATAAGGATCTGTTAAAATGATTGTGCAACTGATGTGTGCCGTAATTTCCCGTGTATAACCTATGTAAAATATGTTTTTACAATGCATGATTTTGCTTCTACCTACATGATCAAAGGATGAAGTATTATCTGTTTTGTTAGTTTTTTCAAAGAAATATTCTGAAGACGTAATACTTTTTTTTTATTTAATTGCTCTTATTTTGAAATTCACAGCCCTACTTTTATTTAGTAAATGAGAAAACACACAGTTGTGCTCATATGTTTGATTACCCAGGCAGAATTTGTAAGATTGGTACAATTCTTTAAAGAAAACATGAAGGGCCAGGGGTCACACATTTAATTTTATTTTAATGGCCGGGCCTGCACCCATGGGGCCCGGCCGGGCACAACTCAAAAGGGTAACGTGGGTCCCCGTTCCCATGGGCTCACTACCTGTGGGAGGGGCCATAGGGGTCGGGTGCAGTGGGAGCTAGCGCTGGCCGAAGGCGGGAACCTTAGCGATCCGATCCCGGGCTACAGAAGCTGGCTCTAGGGACGTGGAATGTCACCTCTCTGGCAGGGAAGCAGCCCGAGCTGGTGTGTGAGGTCGAGAAGTTCCGACTCTATATAGTCGGACTCGCCTCCACGCACAGCTTGGGCTCTGGTACCAGTCCTCTCGAGAAGGGTTGGACTCTCTTCCACTCTGGAGTTGCCCAAGGTGGGAGGCGCCGAGCAGGTGTGGGTATTCTTATTGCTCCCCGGCTCGGCGCCTGTATGTTGGAGTTCACCCTGGTGGACGAGAAGGTAGCCTGCCTCCGCCTTCGGGTGGGGGGACGGGTCCTGACAGTTGTTTGTGCCTATGCACCAAACATCAGTTCAGAGTACCCACCCTTTTTGGAGTCCTTGGAGGGGGTGCTGGAGAGCGCCCCCGCTGGGGACTCCATTGTTCTGCTGGGGGACTTCAATGCTCACGTGGGCAATGACAGTGAGACCGGAAGGGCGTGATTGGGAGGAACGGCCCCCCCCGATCAGAACCCGAGCAGTGTTCTGTTATTGGACTTCTGACTTATCACGGATTGTCCATAACGAACACCATGTTCAAGCATAAGGTTATCCACACGTGCACTTGGCGCCAGGACACCCTAGGTCGCAGTTTGATGATCGACTTTGTGGTCATGTCATCGGACTTGCGGCCGCATGTCCGATGACACCCCTCTCTTCACACTCGGGTGAAGAGAGGGGCGGAGCTGTCAACTGATCACCAACTGGTGGTGAGTTGGCTCCGATGGTGGGGGAAGATACCGGTCCGTCGTGGCAGGCCCAAACGTATTGTGAGGGTCTGCTGGGAACGTCTGGCGGAATCCCCTGTCAGAAGGAGTTTCAACTCCCACCTCCGACAGAACTTTGCTCATGTTCCGGGGGTGGCGGGGGACATCGAGTCCGAGTGGACCATGTTCCGCGCCTCCATCGCTGAGGCGGCCGACCGGAGCTGTGGCTGTAAGGTGGTTGGTGCCTGTCGTGGCGGCAATCCCCGAACTCGTTGGTGGACACCAACGGTGAGGGATGCCGTCAAGCTGAAGAAAGAGTCCTATCAGGCCTTTTTGGCCTGTGGGACTCCTGAGGCAGCTGATGGGTACCGGCTGGCCAAGCGGAATGCAGCTTTGGTGGTCACTGAAGCAAAAACAGCATGGGACGAGTTCGGTGAGGCCATGGAGAATGACTTCAGGATGGCTTCGAGGAAATTCTAATCCACTATCCGGCGTCTCAGGAGGGGGAAGCAGTGCACCATCAACACTGTGTATAGTGGGGATGGGGCGCTGCTGACCTCGACTCGGGACGTTGTGAGCCGGTGGGGCGAACAATTCGAAGACCTCCTCAATTCCTACAATATGCCTTCCCATGAGGGAGCAGAGTCTGGGTTCTCTGACGCGGGCTCTCCTATCTCTGGGGTTGAGGTCACCGAGGTGGTTAAAAAGCTCCTCAGTGGCAAGGCCCCGAGGGTGGATGAGATTCGCCCGGAGTTCTTCAAGGCTCTGGATGTTGTAGGGCTGTCCTGGTTAACACGCCTCTGCAAGATCGCGTGGACATCGGAGACAGTGCCTCTGGATTGGCAGACTGGGGTGGTGGCCCCCCATTTTAAGAAGGGGGACCGGAGGGTGTGTTCCAACTACAGGGGGATCACACTCCTCAGCCTCCCTGGTAAGGTCTATTCAGGAGAGCTGGGTCCATCGGGAAGTTGAATCTCAGAACACTCAGAGAAATTCTCCCATTCGATTAATAATAATTTTGTTTAAGTATTGATCATTGTCGTTGGTATAGCATCACATTATGGAAAATCCAGGTATATCCAAAACTGAGGCCACTTGCTCACCCAGAAAGCAGAGGCACCAGTAATTAAACTTCATGGCAATTGCAGGGAGCTCAAAAGTGAGACAAAAGTCTACTGGGTGAATAGCAATGATGCCTTGTGAAAAAACTGTTTTTTATGGAAGTATTTGAATGGATTTGGGCTTTATAGTTGGGTTCAGCTTTGTCACAAAGTTAATGCCTTTATGACCTCTTGCACACAAGTGCCCCATTTTTCTCCTGCTGTACTTTACTTGAAACCTCAGGGCTCAACCAGTCCAAGTAACTAAATAAGTAAGAAAAGATCGATGGTTGCATCTCAATAGTTGCCTCCACTTTTATTCCCCCATTACGCCCAGGATTCTGTCATCTGGGTTTTCAGTCATCTCATGTCTTTACATTCTTAGCCTGCTCTCAAAAGGACTGAAGGCAAGACACTAGATTTTGGTCTAGCTGGTAATGAGGTTTGATAATACTTGAGCCAAAAAATGAGAGGCATTAGTTGATCATTGGCCCATTCATTTTAAGGTTGAGTGAGTCAAAATGTTCTTTTTCAGCAGTGGGGATTAAAAAAAATCCATTGATTTGAGCACACTTATTCTTGGGTCTAAGAAAAAAAAAAAGACTGACTGACTGATAGCTCACAAAAATCCACCATCAAGAAATTCCAGGCAGGTTAAAGATACCTTCAGTATCCAGAAGTCAAGCTACTACTTTTTGAGACAATCTACCATTTTGTTTTGTTGTCACCAGGAATACACCATCGACATCTTTTTTGCCCAGACCTGGTACGACAGAAGGCTAAAATTCAACAGTACGATGAAGGTTCTACGTCTCAACAGCAACATGGTCGGAAAGATCTGGATCCCAGACACGTTTTTCCGCAACTCGAAGAAGGCCGACGCCCACTGGATCACTACACCCAATCGCATGCTTCGGATCTGGAATGACGGGCGAATTCTCTACACGCTCAGGTAGGAAGTCACGGGTAATCATGGTGAGTTATTAGGTGATCGTAGTGACTTATTAGCTATGTATCATCTCATTTCGATCAATATATGATTAAAATGAATGTTATGGTGTCAAAAATTATTCTCTTAAATACTAGCATCATGTCATCAAATTAGAACATCCATCCATCCATCCATTTTCTGAGCCGCCTCTCCTCACAAGGGTCGCGGGCGTGCTGGAACCTATCCCAACTATCATCGGGCAGGAGGCGGGGTACACCTGAACTGGTTGCCAGCCAATCGCAGCAAATTAGAACAGTGCTTTGAAAAAAATTATGTGATGTTGATTGAGCGTATTATCACTTTTCATAAATGCATCAGATGTTTTCTATCAACACCACAATACATCTTGGGAGATAAAAACAAAAACTAAAGTCCATCCGACTCAATGAAGTCGTGATGGATGTTCCTCTATGCAGAACACTGGCTCGCCACTTCATTAATTTGGAGTAACTCGTAATGCAAGCGCTAGTTAATTAGGATGACCGACAATGATACATGGCAATAGTGTCTGTGCGGATAGGCAAAGTCACTTAAGGTCATTCCCTTATTAACGGTAAGTTTAATGACTTTAATGACTTCAAAGTCCCTCAAGTGTGAAAAGTGGCAACAAGACGCGTGTGCTGCGGTGAAAATAAACATCATTTTGTTTTTGACAAACAGCTCTTTGACATCTGTACTGCTGTGTGAGTGTTTTTTTAAATTTATTTTATTTTATTTATTTTTTGTTAACCAAATTCGTGTTGTGTCTGCAGGTTGACCATCGATGCCGAATGCCAGCTGAAATTGAACAACTTCCCAATGGACGAGCACTCATGTCCCCTGGAGTTTTCAAGCTGTAAGTGTGGACATTTAGTAGCCTGGTCATTGGTCTCATGACTACTTGTCAAATACATTAGTAATGTAAAAGCACTACACAGTATAAGCATCTCAGCAGTCACTATGCAACAGCTAAATGAAAGGCTCAAGGAGTGGTATTGTCCAGTGTTTTATAGTTAGGAGGCTACTTACTAGTTTATGGAAGATGACATAAGGAACTGAGGGCCATTTTGATTTTGAGCTGGACTATACAATTAATAAAATAGTGACTAAAGCAAGTGGCAATACATTCTGCAAACTGAATACTTAGTAATAGTCTAGTTCTGCATCAAAATAATCAATAGACTGGTTTACGTAGAGCATTGTATTCCAGTTAGAAATCGGTTAAAAGCCCAAACCGAATGAAAATGCTCAATATAAAGACCACAGTCGGGAAAAAACAGGCTAAATCCGAAATTCCGTTTCAAAGGGGTGTAATATTCCTTCTCCCAAAAGGATCCAAAGTCATGTATACTGTTTAATTGGAACAGCCAGGCTGTATACAGTCTGCACATGCTCTGTCTTGACTTAAATGTGCAGGGACATCGTCATTTACGCACTTGCAAATAGATCTTCAATCGGAATGATTTCAATTAGAATGACAAAATATTCTGCAGGTAAACCCGGCCAATGTATTTTTCCTTGGGCTATGTGGCATACTGCCATGGATTTAACGTAATCCAGTTAACCAACCCGCCTAATAGCAAATAATTTATAATTTAAAAGTTATAACATTGTCAATGCATCCAGTTGTTAAAATGCAGATTTCATTGTAAAATTTTAAGTTCATCCATATGGAGCTGCAGCTTCGAAGTGATCACGAGTTAGTAGGGATGGACATGTGATTAAATTTCCATGATTTATTAGAAAGAAAATTATCAAAACAAAATTAATTTATTACGGTGGACGAGTGGTTAGTACATCTGCCTCACATTTCTGAGTCCCCAGGTTCAAATCCGGCCTCGCCTATGTGGAGTTTGCATGTTCTCCCCATGCCTGCGTGGGTTTTCTCCGGGTACTCCGGTTTCCTCACACATCCCAAAAACATGTATGGTAGGTTAATTGAGGAGTATAAATTGCCCGTAGGTGTGAATGTGAGTGTGAATGGTTGTTTGTTTTTATGCGATTGGCTGGGGATCAGTTCATGGTGTACCCCGCCTCTCGCCCAAAGATAGCTGGGATAGGCTCCAGCATGTCCGTGACCTGAGTGAGGATAAGCGGTACGGAAAATGAATGAATGAATTCATTGATTAAATTATCTCTCTTGGAATGTTCTGAATTCATGTTTGCTTCCCAGTGTCATATTAGCCAAATAAAGTTCCCCGGAGGATTTGCTATAGCGTGAACGAAGCAATTGATCAAATGGTACGCTCAGTTGATCGAGTTTGATAAGTCTCCAGGGAAAAGCCTTTGTAAATAGCTCCAAAAGCAAAAAGAAACAGAAATCAGTGTGTACCTAAATATGGAACAGACTGTCCTTCATTTAAATTGGATGAAGCCTATGGATTTTTTAAATAAATCTTTTCGCACCTATAATGGACGGTCAGGGCCAGCAAAGCCTTCTCAGTTGGTCTAAACCAGTGATTTCCAACCTTTAGGGAGCCAAGGCACATATTTTGAAATTGAAAAATCTTACGGCACACCGATAAAAATGTCACAAAAAGTACTGTATGTACTTCCTGCCATCGAATAGAAGACCATTTTGTTGTTATGTTTGTCACTATGCATCACTGGCATAAATAGATAATAAAGATACATTATTTCTTGGAAATATATATTTTTTTGAGCAATTAAGTCAAATTTGATAATATCCCACGGCACACCTGAAGAACATTCAAGGCACACTAATGTGCACACTGGTTGAGAATCCCTGGTCTAAACACTATCAGAAGCATTGACCTACATTTGCAAACAAAAGTCTAATATTTGTTCCACATAACTGTATTAGTTCACTCCCAAAAGTTTGTTCTCTTCATTGTTTTTCTTGCCTGCAGAGCTTGTGTCCAATCAGATTTCAGCCCCTATGTGCTGGCATGTGATGGTCCCTTCAGAATCAGTAGTGCTGTTTGATGTAACTTAAACTAGCAGTGAGACTCTTTCTTTAACCAAACAGATTTAAAATTTGTCCTCACAGGGCTGGCAGGCCGTTAAGGACATCCATCCTCTGATTGGTTGGTCAGATTAAAACAGCCAGCTCTGACTAGCAATTAAGTATTATTTTTTTTGTTTAATGTTTGTGTCCTGTTATTACAACCCCAATTCCAATGAAGTTGTGTTAAACATAAATAAAAACAGAATACAATGATTTGCAAATCATGGACCACCTATATTTAATTGAATACACTACAAAGACAAGATATTTAATGTTCAAACTGATAAACTTTATTGTTTTTAGCAAATAATCATTAACTTAGAATTTTGCAACATGTTCCAAAAAAGTTGGGATAGGTGGCAAAAAAGACTGAGAAAGTTGAGGAATGCTCATCAAACACCTGTTTGGAACATCCCACAGGTGAACAGGCTAATTGGGAACAGGTGGTTGCCATGATTGGGTATAAAAGGAGCTTCCCTGAATTGCTCAGTCATTCACAAGTAAACATGGGGGTGAGGTTCACCTCTTTGTGAACAAGTGCATGAGAAAATCGTCGAACAGTTTCAGGACAATGTTCCTCAATGTACAATTGCAAGGAATTTTGGGATTTCATTATCTACGGTCCATAATATCATCAAAAGCTTCAGAGAATCTGGAGAAATCACTGCATCTAAGCGGCAAAGCCGAAAACCAACATTGAATGCCCGTGACCTTCGATCCCTCAGCCGGCACTGCATCAAAAACCGACATCAATGTGTAAAGGATATCACCACATGGGCTCAGGAACACTTCAGAAAACCAATGTCAGTAAATACAGTTTGGCGCTACATCCGTAAGTGCAACTTGAAACTATAATATGCAAAGCAAAAGCCATTTATCAACAACACCCAGAAATGTCGCCGGCTTCTCTGGGCCCGAGCTCATCTAATGCTGACTGATGCAAAGTGGAAAAGTGTTCTGTGGTCCGACAAGTCCACATTTCAAATTTTTTGGGGAAATTGTGGACGTCGTGTCCTCCAGGGCAAAGAGGAAAATAACCATCCGGACTGTTATGGATGCAAAGTTAAAAAACCAGCATCTGTGAGGGTATGGGGTATGTTAGTGCCAATGGCAGGGGTAACTTACACATCTGTGAAGGTACCATTAATGCTGAAAGGTACATACAGGTTTTGGAGAAACATATGCTGTCATCCAAGCAACTTTTTTTTCATGGACACCCGTGCTTATTTCAGCAAGACAATGGCAAACCACATTCTGCACGTGTTACAACAGTGCGGCTTCGTAGTAAAAGAGTGCGGGTACTAGACTGGCCTGCCTGCAGTCCAGACCTGTCTCCCATTGAAAATGTGTGCCGCATTATGAAGCGTAAAATACGTCAACGGAGACCCCGGTTAAAAGAAAAGGTGATGTAACACAGTGGTAAACATGACCCTGTCCCAGCTTTTTTGCAATGTGTTTCATCCATAAAAATTCTAAGTTAATGATTATTTGCTAAAAATAATAAAGTTTATCAGTTTGAGCATTAAATATCTTGTCTTTGTAGTGTATTCAATTAAATATAGATCGAACATGATTTGCAAATCATTGTATTCTGTTTTTATTTATGTTTAAAACAACGTCCCAACTTCAATGGAATTGGGGTTGTAGATAAATATTGATTCTGAACTGTTCCAGATGATATACATTGCATAGTCGTGTGCTGTTACATTGCATTTTTGGATAGTATTGATGGTTCCATCCATTTTTTGAGCCGCTTCTCCTCACTAAGGTCGTGGGCGTGCTGGAGCCTATCCCAGCTATCATCGAGCTGAGGCGGTGTACACCCTGAACTGGTTGTCAGCCAATCGCAGGGCACATACAAACAAACAAACAACCATTCGCACTCACATTCACACTTATGGGCAATTTAGAGTTGTCAATTTACCTACCATACATGTTTTTGGGATGTGGGAGGAAACCGGAGTGCCCGGAGAAAACCCACGCAGGCACGGGGAGAACATACAAACTCCACACAGGCGGGGCCGGGGATTGAACCCCGGTCCTCCGAACTGTGAGGCAGACGCTGTAACCAGTCGTTCACCGTGCCACCCAAACATAAGTATCGATGATATTTGAGAATCAATCTTCTGGTATCCAAGCCATCGACATTTCAGACAATCACTGTCGTAGGTATTTGTGTGTAGTTTCACCTGGAAACACCACTCCATGTTGGGCAAAGCCTACGTGCGGTCACCAGGATCTTGTGAGTATGTGAGATTATGCTGCGAAAAAACCAATTACAGAACGACTGTATAATGTACAGTATATGGCTGTAAAAGAGTCATGTCCACCATTAATATAAGACTACAATACCACGTCAGTGTCCCAATTCACTGCATACTGCTATGGGACTCATACTGTATATTGACCAGGTAAGTTCTTCATTAAAGTAATTTGGAAATGTTTCCAACTAAAGTATTTAGTTCAAATTTTATGTATTGCATGTTTTGAAATCAGCTATATTGTTCCCAAAGATCAAGATCTGCTCCTTTGTTAACAAATAAGCATTTTATATTCAAATCACACTTTTTTTCCCCCTTAACCAAGCCCCCAATGTATCCAGATATTAAGTTAAAGTTATGCTGGTGGTACATTACGAATTTAAATGCAGCATTTGTGAGAAGCAAAAAAACAAAACAAAACAAAATATGTAAACACATGCATACCCGTTGTTATGTTTAGCTTTTTTTTGGGGAAACATTTTTTTTAATTGTCTTTTAGAATAATATAAAATAATTACCTGTTTTGTCAACCACTGCTTGTTGCAAACAAACTTCACAGTGAAATCAGATTTAACTCAAGTCATTGTCAATGTTTATTTTATACGACGTTGTAGTATACCAATTATGAAAGACTACATCATGCATGGTTATGCAGTGCCCCCCCTTGCACGGGGCGCCAGTACACACACACATTCTGTTATTCCATTGGCATATTTGACAACAAACAAGTAAAAAGAAGTGAACAGTAAATCAATCATCATTGCCATCTTAGGAACAGATCGCCTGCCGGGCTGGCTTTAATGTGGCAACTGGGCACATCCACCCATCTCACAGTATCACTGCTGGCTGATATCACTTTACTCATGAAGCTATTTCATCAATTTTACCCTGAGAAAAGTCCATGTGCTGCACTGAGGCCACCAGCCTGAGGGCAGCCTCTGATGGAAATTTTAAGAGAATTGTTATGTGAATGTGATTTTAATTAACCTTGGATTATGTGCAGATGATGTTATGTAATAGGCCTTTTTTTGAGAGTGTTTTGTAAGCTTGCAGACTTAGATATGAAGATCATGAGTACTTTGGCTTTATATTGAATTGGAAGTGAGCAACTCTATAGAGGGAACTCCTGTAAGGGATGAATTGTTTGTTGTGCGCTGTTATAGCACACCTCAGCTAATCCCCTGTGCTTCTCGTCCTTTTCCTCATCTCTCTGCACAGATGGCTACCCCAGGGAGGAGATTGTGTACAAGTGGAAGAGGAGCTCAGTAGAGGTTGGAGACATCCGCTCCTGGAGGCTTTACCAGTTCTCCTTTGTGGGCCTGAGGAACACCTCGGAGATTGTCAGGACCGTCTCAGGTAAGACCATTTCTGAGCAAGCCCTTTCTTTTATATTTACTATTATTTTGTTATTAAAAACTTTGTTTAACAAACCCCAATGCCAAAGAAGTTGGGATGTTGTGTAATACATACATTTGAAAATCCTTTTCAGCCTATATTTAATTGAATACACCCCAAATGTGGGGTGATGTGGTACAGAGGATAAGTATGCCCTCCAACCAGAGGGTCTCCAGTTCGTATCCCCGCCTGAGGGCATGTCGTTGTGTCCCTGGGGAAGACACTTAACCCACATTGCCTATTAATGAATTGGCTGGTTGGTGTTGGTCGAAGGGGCCATAGGTGCAGAATGGCAGCTATGCTTCTGTCAGACTGCCCACGGCAGCTGTGGCTACACAAGTAGGTTATTACCACTAGGGTGTGACTGTTGAATGAGTGAATAATGTGTGCAATTGTAAAGCGTCTTTAAGTGCCTTGAAAAGTGCTATATACATATATAGTGCTATATGCGTTATTATTATTATTACAAAGACAAGGTGGGTCCCCCTTCCCATGGGCTCACCACCTGTGGGAGGGCCCATAGGGGTCGGGTGCAGTGCGAGCTGGGCGGTGGCCGAAGGCGGGGACCTTGGCGATCCAATCCCCGGCTACGTGGAATGTCACCTCTCTGGCAGGGAAGGAGCCCGAGCTGGTGTGTGAGGTCGAGAAGTTCCGACTAGATATAGTCGGACTCGCCTCCACGCACAGCTTGGCCTCTGCTACCAGTCCTATCAAGAGGGGTTGGACTCTCTTCCACTCTGGAGTTGCCCACGGTGAGAGGCGTCGAGCAGGTGTGGGTATTCTTATGGCTCCCCGGCTCGGCGCCTGTACGTTGGGGTTCACCCCGGTGGACGAGAGGGTAGCCTCCCTCCGCCTTCGGGTGGGGGGACGGGTCCTGACTGTTGTTTGTGCCTATGCACCAAACACCAGTTCAGAGTACCCACCCTTTTTGGAGTCCTGCTCCCACTGGTGACTCCATTGTTCTGCTGGGGGACTTCAATGCTCACGTGGGCAATGACAGTGAGACCTGGAAGGGCGTGATTGGGAGGAACGGCCCCCCCGATCAGAACCCGAGCGGTGTTCTGTTATTGGACTTCTGTGCTCATCACAGATTGTCCATAACGAACGATCCCGCCGGAAGAGATGGATGAAGTGGCTGGGGAAAGGGAAGTCTGGGCGTCCCTGCTAAAGCTACTGCCCCCACGACCCGACCTCGGATAAGCGGTAGAAGATGGATGGATGGACAAAGACAAGATATTTAATGTTCAAACAGATCAACTTTTGTTTTGTTGTTGTTTTTTGCAAAGATTCACACATTTTTAATTTGATGCCTGCAACACATTTCAAAAAAGATGGGACAGGGGCATGTTTAACACTGTGTTACATCACCTTTCCTTTTAACAATACTTTAAGTGTTTGGGAACTGAGGACACTAATTGTAGAAGCTTTGTAGGTGGAATTTCTTTACAGTTACTTGGAACAGACTAACAGAGCATTAAATTTTTGGGGGGATAATGAGCCACATTCTACTTTACCAAGTATAAGACAAAGATATTTTTATTCTATCACATGTAGCAGCCTGTTCTGGTAAATTTCCATTTGTTTTTTGTGTTTAAAATTACGGCCTGCAAATATGTGATGCATGTTTATCCAATTTAAGCCTCTGCAGTTCCCCCAAAAATCTTTGCACATATAATTGTCTGTGTATGTGTGCATGTACAGTGGCGTGGAAAGCAGAATCTCAATGTGTTATTGAATATCAGGTAAAGTGATGATTGTTTGGAGGTTAGGAAATTAGATTAAATCTAAAATGTGAGCATACAGTGTGTGCCATAACCCCCTTGCAATTAATTAGTACGAATTTGAGAAAAAAAACACCACAAAAGTTTATATAGAGGTCTGGGAGTAATTTTGCTTTAGCTTATAATGCTAATTGAGTTGAACAGCACTCTTTTATGTGTATTCCCTCAAGAGGTTGATTGCGGTTATGCCTGTCAGATAGTCCAGTGCTACGCATATAATGGCGGTGTACAAAAATTTACAAACCTTAAATCATCAGCTTCTATACATATTTACATCCAGGTTTGGTGATGCAATGGAGCATGCTTAAATTAAGATGTGAGTTGTGAAAAAAAACTTCAAACTTTTCATTTTAATCAAAGCATTTCCAAGTGACATCATGAAAAGGCAATCTGCGTAGGCGGATTAGATGCGGTGAAGACTTCGTGGCATGTCTCTCTGATCTGGTTTGTTATTTCCGCCAACAGCCAAACCGCCATCTGCTCTCTTGTCAGTGCAGAGAACCTTGACTGTGGTTGAGAGACCCCTTGTCTCATTTTGCAGTCACTTTGGGTTTCTGACCTGCTGCCAGTTGAGCGAGCACATCTGCCTGAACGAACAGTCTGTTGAGACAGAGTATGGGCACAAAGTGCACCCTATGCATTTGACGAGAGCTGAAATTATTATTAAAATGTGTATTTTACGGACAGAATGCAAAATGTGTCTGAGTACCAGGTTTTTTCTTTCAGATGAGTATTGAAGGGCAAGTTAAATGTTTAAAGACTTCCTATTCAGGATCTTTGCTGTGTTAAAATGGGTCACGTAAGGCAACTGGAAATAACATTAATCCTAGCAGACAGGCGTGCAGGTGAACTGGCTTCAGCCAGAGGACGTTATTCTGTTTCATTGTCAGAGAAAGCTACCTGACTGTGACCAGATTAGTTCTCAAATAAAAAAGGGATAACAACGAGGCATGCTTTAAAAAAATTGATTTTACAATGAAATAGGTGCTCGGGGTTTGCACGCTATCTGCTGCTCTTGTTGAAGCTTTTAATAAAGGTGGCGTCTGTTTATATTTGCTTCCCCACTTGCCCAGCTCAGCCAGTGTCCAAAGACTTCGTCTCTTGACATGTCACTTCGCATCAAGACTGCCTGCATTGCCTGCTAGCCTATACCTGCATTTATCAACACGCTTGCTCACATTCTCTCAGATTTACAAGGGAAGACAAGCTAACAAATGATAGGGGATGCAAAAAGAATTAGATAAAAGACAAACGATTTAGTCAAAACGTATCCCATTATAAAAACCTTAAAATATACGGAAAGATCATACGTTGTAGTTAGTCACATATCCACCTGCTATTACTGTTGCAAGGTATTGGTTAGCAATATATGGTGTCGTGAAAACTTCGTCGTTGTTGTATGGAGTAATATTACTATTTACGGACGTTGTCAAAGTATTTGATATGACTGCAAGTCCTTTTTTGGGAAGAAGCTAATGTTAACTTTCCTAGTTTATGGAGTGAGCGCAAAATTGTTGTACAGTATATGTACACAACTACATGAGTATTCTTTTAAACCACAGTCAAATGTTGAACAACTGAAGCCATCCCCCTCATAGATTATGTTATGCTAGTGTGTAAATACTGTGCAAAAAGGATGGCATTATAGACTTAAAAAATGGTGGAGCTTTATTTATAGTGCATTAATGTTATGCTTCCATTGCTCAGATCCACAGAGAGATGTCACCATGTCTGTGAGTCATAGTTCCAGCACAAATTAGCTAAAAAATATATATATCTTAGATAGATGTCCTGAAGGCTTTTTCGACCAAGCATTAAGGCTAGCCATGTAATTTCCCAACTGATTGTCTCGTTCGGTAGCTATTCTAGCTTCTCTTTGCAATGAGTCACGTAAAGTTTTAATTTAAGCAGCACGATGGAATGAGAAACCATGTACCGGTACATACATACATAGGTACATATACATACACATCTGTGTGTGGATGAGTTTAAAGTGCGTCATAGAATAATGCATGTTTCAAAGAGTCTATTTGTCTGCTTGTGATGTATGGAAACCTATTCTGAGATTGACCGTCCAAAAGCCATGCCGTGCAGCCCTGTTGTCTGTGTGCGCCCGCCTGTGTGATTCAGCTTGAGTGGAGAAAGCCGCGAGACACATCAGTGGCCCTGTCCCGATTACGGAGCGCCACAGTTTACAGATGATTTGTTGATGGGGCAAATCAGGGGGGTCGTGCATTGAGCTCGAGAAAACAAGCAAACAACTAACCCATGGAAAGAAAATGCATTCCCTCTTATAGCGTGAGCAAGCATATCCTTGTTCTATCTTTAGGCCCTTGTAGATGCAAATAGAGACATAGACCTTAATCCACAAAGACATACTCATACAACTACAGTATTTACAGTTCTGCTGCCACAAGATAACAATAATACCAAAGCCCATATATAATATCCTCCGAGGGTGAAAATGTGTCTATTCATTCGTGTGCAACATCCTGATACAGTTTTACTTCCATCCATCCATTTTCCGAGCCGTTTTCTCCTCATTAGGGTCGCGGGCTTGCTGGAGCCTATCCCAGCTATCATCGGGCAGGAGGCGGGGTACACCCTGAACTGGTTGCCAGCCAATCGCAGGGCACATAAAAACAAACAACCATTCGCACCTATGGGAAATTTAGAGCCTCCAATTCATGCATGTTTTTGGGAAGTGGGAGGAAACCGGAGTGCCCGGAGAAAACCCACGCAGGCACGGGCAGAACATGCAAACTCCACACAGGCAGGGCCGGGGATTGAATCCCGGTCCTCAGAACTGTGAGGCTGACGCTCTATCCAGTCGGCCACCGTGGCGCCACAGTTTTGCTCAAGAACACCAATTTGAATTGGTGTTTGCATGTAATGTTAGTGACTCCACACATTGACACATTTATTAAGCATAACATTTTATTTATTACTGTCAAATGATGTTATTGTGAATGTAATGCAGTTTGCACATTTAGCAGCAATTAAAATTATTTCTATGAAATTTCACCTGATTAAACTGTCATATGTTGTATTTATGTTAGTAGGATGTTATTCAATGTTAGCTTGGATCAAGAGGAAATTATGGATGAGCATATGACACCATTAATCAGTTGATTTTGTGATATTAGTTGTATGGATTAATTGTGTTCGAGTGGATTTATTCGATGCAACCAGCATGGGTTCTGTTGATGTAATTCCTGTAATTTCCACTATTTTGTGGCCTGAAGAAGAACAGAATGACGTCAGCTAAGCCTTACATCTACAAACTCTGACCTCGATAATGGTTTTGATTCAAGAGTTCATAACATTCAGAGAGATTATCGCAACCTATTAAAATATTTGAAAAACAACAGTTAACAGATTAAATGATTGTTAGTTGATTAAGGATTTTTTTTATTTACTTTAAAATCACATTCCTAATCTGATTGATCTCGTTTGACTGATCAGCAATCAATTTCTTCATGGTCTTTGCGGGTGACAGTTTTTTTAGATGCAGTGATAAGTAAACGAATATGAGTAGAATTATTGACACAGAAACAGTTTATCACATACGTAAGGGGGAAAAAAGAGCTTTAAAATGTGTTTTATTGCTTTCCGTTTCCTAACCACTTTCATGATTAAACTAAGCAGCCGTTGGCAACCTTGCCTCCGCAGTTATTTTTTTCCCTTATGTATGTGATGGTTTATTGTTACCGAGACATTGTAGCTCAGATTGATAATACAGTAAAACCTTGCCATAAAGTAGCAGAAGAGTAGCTGGTGTAAAGCTCACATCACAGTGATGAGTCAATCCTGTAACCAACCAAAAAGTATAAAAATTAGACATTGAGAACTGACACATTATACATGTCCTGTGTTGCTTTCATAGACAAGGAACACAATATATCCATCCATCCATTTTCTGAGCCACTTCTCCTCACTAGGGTCGCGGGCGTGCTGGAGCCTATCCCAACTGTCATCGGGGAGAAGGCGGGGTACACCCTGAACTGGTTGCGAGCCAATCGCAGGGCACATACAAACAAACAACCATTCGCACTCACATTCACACCTACGGGTAATTTAGAGTCTCCAATTAATGCATGTTTTTGGGATGTGGGAGGAAGCCGGAGTGCCCGGAGAAAACCCACGCAGGCACGGGGAGAACATGCAAACTCCACACAGGCGGGGCCAGGGATTGAACCCAGGTCCTCAGAACTGTGAGGCTGACGCTCTAACCAATCGTCCACCGTGCTGCCGGAACACAATCTATAAGAGTAAATGAATGACTGTAAAAATATGCTGCAGCTCTTTAATCAGATGATGATCACCCAGTGTTTATTAAGAGAAAGGAGGTCAAAGAGTGCCGAAACAATCCATTAGCCACAGTGAGATGCCACTCCTATAATAGCTGCTCATTCTTAATCTCTTCCTCCAGTCATCCACTCCTCTTCCCTCGCTCTCACTCTCTGCTGGTGACACTTGTGATGGGCAGGATAAATGAATCCTCATTTTGTCAAGTTAAATATTAATTTACGCTGCACGACATCCCCCGACACACATTCCTACCTGCCCTTACCCGATGCAATATTCACATAACATTAAATCTGATTTACAACTCGGAACTTTTCGTTTAAGCATTACTCAAATCATCTGTTTTAAAATGCATTACCGATGTAGCTCTTAATTTTGTCTCGATGAGACAAATCTAGAGAAAGTGGAGTAAAGCCAGCAGAGATGTTGCTTGCTCTAATTTAAATAAGACATTTTGTCCTGTCCCAATAAAATTGCTACATGGTAAAATAGTTGCTAAAGTCCTTGAGGCCCACTTTTATTTCTAAGCTTGCAGTTTTGCTCTGCAGACTTTTAAACAACTGTTGGGCAATTGACAAAAGTCCTTGTACTTGGCTACGGGGTTAATAAATTAATGGAATCGAATGTTCTGTCCCCTCCTGGAAGCCATCACCTTATCGTGGTGGAGGGGTTTGTGTGTCCCAATGATCCTAGGAGTTAAGTTGTCTGGGGCTCCACGCCCCTGGTAGGGTCACCCATGGCAAACAGGTCCTAGGTGAGGGACCAGACAAAGCGCGGCTAAGAGACCCCTATGATGAAAAATATTAATGTATTTAGGTTTCCCTTGCCCGGACGCGGGTCACCGGGGCCCCCCTCTGAAGCCAGGCCTGGAGGTGGGGCTCGAAGGCAAGTGCCTGGTGTCCGGGCCTGTACCCACGGGGCCCGGTCGGGCACAGCCCGAAAGGGTAACGTGGGCCCCCCTTCCCATGGGCTCACTACCTGTGGGAGGGGCCATAGGGGTCGGGTGCAGTGCGAGCTAGCGGTGGCCGAAGGCAGGGACATTGGCGATCCGATGCCCGGCTATAGAAGCAGGCTCCAGGGACGTGGAATGTCACCTCTCTGGCAGGGAAGGAGCCCGAGCTGGTTTGTGAGGTCGAGAAGTTCCGACGAGATATAGTCGGGCTCGCCTCCACACACGGCTTGGGCTCTGGTACCAGTCCTCTTGAGAGAGTTTGGACTCTCTTCCACTCTGGAGTTGCCCACAGTGAGAGGCGCCGAGCAGGTGTGGGTATACTTATTGCCCCCCCAGCTCGGCACCTGTACGTTGGGGTTCACCCCAGTGGACGAGAGTGGAGCCTCTCTCCGCCTTCAGGTGGTGGGACGGGACTGTTGTTTGTGCCCATTTACCAAACAGCAATTCAGAGTACCCACCCTTTTTGGAGTCCTTGGAGGGGGTGGTGGAGAGCGCCCCCGCTCGGGACTCCATCGTTCTGCTGGGGGACTTCAATGTTCACGTGGGCAATGAAAGTGACACTCCTGATCAAAACCTGAGCTGTGTTCTGTTATTGGAATTCTGTGCTCATCACAGATTGTCCATAACGAACACCATTTTCAAGCATAAGGGTGTCCACACGTGCACTTGGCACCAGGACACCCTAGGTTGCAGTTCGATGATCGACTTTGTGGTCGTGTCTTGGACACTCGGGTGAAGAGAGGGGCAGAGCTGTCAACTGATCACCACCAGGTGGTGAATTGGCTCCGATGGTGGGGGAAGATGCCGGTCCGACGTGGCAGGCTCAAACGTATTGTGAGGGTCTTCTGGGAACGTCTGGCAGAATCCCCTGTCAGAAGGAGTTTCAACTCCCACCTCCGACAGAACTTTGCTCATATTCCGGTAGAGGTGGGGGGATATTGAGTCCGAGTGGACCATGTTCCAAGCCTCCATTGCTAAGGCGGCCGACCGGAGCTATGGCCGTAAGGTGGTCAGTGCCCGTCATGGCGACAATCCCCCAACCCGTTGGTGGACACCAACAGTGAGGGATGCCTTCAAGCTAAAGGAGTCCTATATGGGCTTTCTGACCTATGGGACTCCTGAGTCAGCAGATGGGTACCGGCTGGCCAAGCGGAATGCAGCTTTTGTGGTCACTGTACCATCAACACTGTGTATAGTGGGGATGGGGCGCTGCTGACCTCGACTCGGGACGTTGTGAGTCGGTGGGGAGAATACTTCAAAGACCTCCTCAATTCCACCAACACGCCAATCTTTGGGGTTGAGGTCACCGAGGTGGTTAAAAAGCTCATCTGTGGCATTAGATTCGCTCTGGATGCTGTCCTGGTTGACACGCCTCTGCAACATTGCGTGGACATCGGGGACAGTGCCTCTGGATTGGCAAACTGGGGTGGTGGTCCCCCTTTTTAAGAAGGGGGACCGGAGGGTGTGTTACAACTGCAGGGGGATCACACTCCTCAGCCTCCCTGGTAAGGTCTATTCATGGGTGCTGGAGAGAAGGGTCCATCAGGAAGTCGAATCTCAGATTCAGGAGGAGCTGTGCGGTTTTCGCCCTGGCCGTGAAACAGTGGACCAGCTCTACACCCTCGGCAGGGTCTTCGAGGGTAAATGGGAGTTCGCCCAACCAGTCTACATGTCTTTTGTGGAATTGGAGAAGGCGTTCGACCGTGTCCCTCGGGGAATCCTGTGGCGGGTGCTTCGGGCGTATGGGGTAGCGAACCCCTTGATACGGGCTGTTCGGTCCCTGTACGACCAGTTTCAAGAGTTTGGTCCGCATTGCCGGCCGAGTCGGACTCGTTTCTGGTGAGGGTTGGACTCCGCCAAAGCTGCCCTTTCTCACCGATTCTGTTCATATCTTTTATAGACAGAATTTCTAGGCTCAGACGTGGCATAGAGGGGGTCCGGTTTGGTCGCCTCAGTATTGCATCTCTGCTTTTTGCAGATGATGTGGTTCTGTTGGCTTCATCAAGTCGGGATCTCCAACTCTCAGTGGAGCGGTTCGCAGCCGAGTGTGAAGCGGCTGGGATGAAAATCAGCACCTCCAAATCTGAGACCATCATCCTAAATTGGAAAAGGGTGGAGTGCCCTTTCCAGGTCGGGGATGAGATCCTGCCCGAAGTGAAGGAGTTCAAGTATCTTGGGGTCTTGTTCACGAGTGAGGGAAGAATGGAACAGGAGATCGACAGGTGGATCGGTGCAGCGTCTGCAGTGATGCAGACTTTGTATCGGTCCGTTGTGGTAAAGAAGGAGCTAAGCCGAAAGGCGGAGGTCTCAATTTACCAGTCGATCTACGTTCCTACCCTCACCTATGGACCCTCACAAGCTTTGGGTTTCGACCGAAAGAACAAGATCCCGGATACAAGCGGCCAAAATGAGTTTCCTCTGCAGAGTGTCTGGGCTCTCCCTTAGAGATAGGGTGAGAAGTTCGGTCATCCGGGAGGAGCTCAGAGTAGAGCCTCTGCTCCTCCACATTGCGAGGAGCCAGATGAGGTGGCTCGGGCATCTGATAAGGATGCCTCCCGGACGCCTCCCTGGTGAGGTGTTCCGGGCATGTCCCACCGGGCGTAGACCCTGGGGACACCCCAGGACACGCTGGAGAGACTGTCTCCCAGCTGGCCTGGGAACGCCTCGGGATCCCACCGGAAGAGCTGGATGAAGTGGCTGGGGAAAAGGAAGTCTGGGCGTCCCAGCTAAAGCTACTGCCCCCGAGACCCCACCTCGGATAAGCGGAAGAATATGGATGGATGGAATGTTCTGTACTCCTGCTTCAATGCCATTATTTTATTGGTCAGACTAGTGCTTTCCAGAGCAATTGTTATAGCATAGTTTTTTATAGATGTAACTTGTCTTCCCTGACGCCTTGTTGTTGTTCTTGTTGTTTTGATGGACTCAGTAGCATCTCTGCTGCAGTTGCCACAGAATCTTCAGATGGATAAAGTAGGACACACGAATACATTGCCACCCAAATGAAAATTATTTTGCGAATGGATAAAAAGTATTGAGGTTGTTTTTCAGTTGAGATGCTGGTAGGCATGGATGAAGGTCATAGAATAGAGGGAAGCAAGGGTATTAAAAAAGGAGGGGGAGGGTGCTGAGCCAAAAAACAAAAACAGGCCAACGGTGTCAGAGCTATTGTTCATGGAGATGTTTGCCTTTCATGTGGACTTGCACGTGAAGTTGCTAGCCCTGACAAAGTTTTGACAATATTATACACTTGGGGGTAAATAATTGTGAACTATTTGAGTGTCTGTCTTAAACTCTTCTCCCAGTCCCTACTTAACTGATTCATAGGTAAGTAAGGGTTCCAGGTTTATAGAATCCAATAGTTTTTTGTTTTTTTCTCTGTCATTGTGTTAAAAAAAATCCACCCTGAACCAACAGTCACATCCCCTTAGCTGTCCTGTGGCTTCCCAAAGTTTTAGATGAAGAGTGGCATGTTTTATCTTGGTGTATTATGCTAATGAGTATCACCGATAGATAGCGTAATGTATCAAGGGTGTTTATTAGCATTAACCTTTGCAGAGGATACAGTGGAATTCAGTTTGAAGACATAGAAGCTTGGACTGTGTTCACTATTTACTAAGAGGATTAACCTGCCTTCATTCAAATGTGTTATCGGTACAGCTGTCTGAATTTCTGTGAGGCGATATTTTGTCAATATTCCACTGAAATAGTTGGACTTAAGCACAAAGGGTATATTTATGAAAAGGTTCATTGAAAAGAAAACTGCATTTTATTTAAATATATATATATATATATTTGACAAACGTCTGTGGTTTCTAAAGTAGTTAATAGGCAGATTCCTTTTTGTGTAGTCCTACTGTAACAAACACAGGGATACACCAAGAGTTGTCTGTCCTTGCAAGAAAGAGCCCAATGAGCAACGTGCTTTGTCTACAGACAAAGACATTGTCTGATCACATGTTGCAGCCAATTCTGATACATGAAGTATGACTGACGTGGTTGCAATGATGACACAGTAAACCAGGATACATTTCAAGACAAAGAAATGTCAGTGACTTTTAGGCTTCCAAATTTTACCCATCTATTATCTATTAAATGGCTTTATAGCTATTGTAAAGACCAATCTATTATGTCATTGTGAGACATAAGAGGTCATAGCATGTTGTATTAGAAATGAAAATGAGACTGGGATGAGGTGGGATATCAAGAGAAAGAGAGAAGGGTGAGTGTTGAATTTAAGAATGCGCTTAAGTTTACATAACAGGTTTGAATCACGTCTCTGCTCAGTGTGCGAAAAAGAAATAATGAAGCCATTTTTAGACAAGGTTAGCTGGAACTAAACGCAGAAACAGACTGAGAGGTGCAAAACGAAACACTGGATACATTCTTTGGTGGAGTTTTGCATTACTGTGTTGGGAAAATTATCATTTATAGTCGGGTACAAATCACCAATGTGATGAGCATTGCTTGAAATACACTAGAACCTCACAATTCGAACACCACTAAGAGGTTGAATCATTACCATATCTGATGTCAGCTCAATGAGGATCTGAAAGATAACCTTTCTACATTTTCTTTGGCTTTTACTGTGATATCTTTTAATGCCATACAAAAAACTACAACTAAAAGTGATGGCAAAAAAGAAAAGTATGTTGACTACAGAATTTTAAATGGGAGTTCTTGCAACACATTGGTTATATCACGACAAAAGTGGTATTCCTGTCTCTCTACTCTGGCTGCTCAGTGGAATATGGATAAAAAGGCCCTAAATTATACATAATAATGAAAGAAAAATGTGACACAAAATTTAGCTTCATTTAGTCTTAATGTGAAGACACTCCCTCCCAGACACACATCATAATCCTCCCCTGTGCAGATTAGTTTTACAATGAAACCTTCAACTTATTTTTGCATTTGTGAGATTTACAATTATTAACCAAAAAAAAACACCAGCAGTTCTCCCTTTCTACTTTCTTAAACACTACATCTCTGTCACACTGCAAATGGTGAGTATTTTTTTTTCTTAGTTTACTTTTATAAATCAATATACAGCAGTTAACTTATTGTTACCTAACAGACAATTACGGAAAAAATAACTTAACTCGTGTGTTCGTTTGAAAAAGGTTTTATGATGGCAACAATTTCACCCTTGAATAGATAATTCAGATGTCCAATATTTCCTAGTTACTTTCAAATCAGGTTGATAGTCTATAATCTTAGGCTGTGTTATAGAGTGTGCTGTTATATGGTAGAAAAATGTTTAAAAAATAACTTGACCATACATTATTGTCTTGACACCCAGTGGCAGGTATGAAAATAGCCGCGGCAGTCTGCGGGTGTACAATCCAGCAACATGGCAAGTGGTTCATTGCTCGTACTCTACCATTTGTCATGTCACCAAAAAGTGATGAGCTAGCATTCTGGCTAAGTTCCGTTGACCATGGCAAGTAGCCATGGCATAACCCCGGTCATTAGCAAGCTTCCTGTCTTTCAGTCAAACGTGGACATTAGCATACGCTATCACCGCTTACTTCCACAAGCGTTGAGGACGGCTTGTCAGCAGCCTCGTATTGGATGGCCATGGGCATGTGCCTCGGGCCGCTGCTGCCCGTCCATATCTTCACCAATTTACAACCCTTCTGCCAGCAAAATGACTATGATATTTACATGTGACTGTTCTTTTTGTTTTTTGTTTTTTTTCCCTCATCTGGTCAGCATTCACAAATTGGTATGCCAGGATTCGTTCCTGCCATGTCCCCGGTGGCCGTTCCGCACTAATGTTCTCAACTATCATACTCGGATAAGAATTGTAACTCAGGTATAATAATTAACCAAATCTCTTATATATATCCATCCATCCATTTTCTACCGCTTATCCCAGGTCGGGTCGTGGGGGCAGTAGCTTTAGCAGGGCTGCCCAGACATACATATATATAAGAGCTGTATGAAGTGGCTGTGGATATATATATATACATATATAGCACACTAGAAGGCTCAGGCTGAAAGAATTATTGTTCATTCCCATCGCTCTCACTCTGATTCTGTTAAATCTGTTGCCTCTGAGGCCTTGAACAATAAAGCGCTGATTTCTGATGAATGATCAGGCCCGCCAAGTTTTTTTATTGCTTACTGTAGATTACATCAGTTTGAAGTAAATGTGGGATCTTCAATAAAAAAAAGAATACCTCCGATGGCAGGTTTGTGCTGCTGTCAGTATTTTTGCATGGTTTGGGTCAGCAAAATTGTCCCTGTCTAGATAGAAACTGATTGACTTAAAAGCAATGTAATTACAGCGATGGATGATAAGTTCACTTTATTAACGGTGGGCAAGGAGCGTTGCATAGTACGCCTTCATTGTACTGATCTGCAATCTTTGTGTTCTTGTTACAGGAGAAATTAGCACTTTGGATCAGATGATTGTTAGCAAGATAGGGATGGAGCTGAAGATGTGGGCGGTGCCGGATACATGTGAAAGGCTGTGTGATCATAGAATCACATATATCTGCTTCAATACTTTTGCTGCTGGTCCACTGGGTGTATACTGTATTGGACCTCTCAGTGGTGATGGTCATGAGTAAGAGAGAATGTTAGATTGTGAAAGCTCTACAACAGGGGTCGTTGTACTTGCTATGCAGCCTCTTCCCAGTTTCAGAATCCCAGTACAAAGCCTGAAAATTAAATTCAACTGAAAAAACTATGCCCGCATTAGAGCTGTCAAAGTTAAAGCATTAAGTCATGATTAAATGTTTATTCCAGTTTCTACCCAAAAACAAAAGCTTCGTGCACTTTGAGGACAAAGAATACTGCAATAACTTGTACTGTAAATGTGAGTTTGTTTATATATACCCTGCGATTGGCTGACGACCAGTTTAGGGTGTACCCCGCCTCTCATCTGCAGTTAGCTGGGATAGGTTTCAGCACGCCCCGACCCTAGTGAGGAAAGGCGGTACAGAAAATGGATGGATCTATGTTTTTGGAGGCACCACTGGCTATAATACCAAGTGCAGGACCAAAAACCAAAAAGGTGTATTTAGATATACTGCGGAGTGACAGAGAATCAGTAGAACATTCGAACAAAAAAATAGCCTAGGTTGACTTTCCAAGAAGAAAGAAAACTAAATGCTGAATTTCCTCCATTGTTCTTGTTCATGATGTTGCGGTCCTTCTGTGCTGAATTCATTGGTGGGTTACACTGTGTCATGGTGCAATGCAACGGTGGAAATTCAGCTTCTGTGGGTCGAAGACGAAGGAGAGGTGGAAAGCAGGTTCTTCGGCAGAAAGAGAAGAGGAAAGCACAGAGCCTAGAATTTAATGTGGGGACTTTGAATCTTGGGACTATGACAGGAAAATCTCAAGAGTTGGTTGACATGATGATTAGGAGAAAGGTTGACATATTGTGTGTACAGTAGACCAGGTGAAAAGGCAGTAAGGCTAGAAGTTTAGGGGCAGGGTTTAAATTATTTTACCATGGTGTAGATGGGAAGAGAAATAGAGTAGGGATTATTTTAAAGAAAGAGTTAGCTAAGAATGTCTTGGAGGTGAAAAGAGTATCAGATTGAGTAATGAGGCTGAAACTTGAAATTGAGTGTGTTATGTATAATGTGATTAGCGGCTATGCCCCACAGGTAGGATTAGGCTTTACACGATTAGGATTTTTGGGGCCGATCACCGATCAGCAAGTTTTAAAAAAACGATAACCGATCACCGATCCGATCACAAGATGGCGCAATGTGTCTATTTACATGACTTATTCATTTATTGTATATACTTGTGTACTCTATACTGTATCCATCCATCCATTTTCTGTACAGCTTATCCTCACAAGGGTTGCGGTAGTGCTGGAGCCCATCCAAGCTCAAATTATTCTCTAGCATTTTAGACAAAAGTTAAAACACCAATGACATCTAGGGGACATTCAAGGATTGGCCACTGACATAAATTTAGGTCAAATCAACATTACATGACAGAATTAATGGGTGCTAATTTACTGTAAGGAATTTACTTTATTGCAATTAAATTACTTTAATAAATACTGTTAATGACATGCTAACTCTAACTTTCTCACTGTCCCAGCTATATGGACGGGTGTTGTCCAGAGTTAAAGTCTGTTAGACTTTTTTTTTACCCCACCACACCCCCCCACGCTGCATTTCTTGAACGCGGCATGCGTTCAAGAAATGTGTTCATTCTTCAGGTGCTCGATCAAATTTGTTGTGTTGAAGCATTTAGATGACGTTCCCCACAACTTACTTCAGTTGTGCACAGACTGCAAATAACTTACATGCTGTTTGTCTGAGACACCGCAAAATAGTCCCACACCGACGATGTTTTTTTTCACCGACAAGATTGAAAAAACTTTATTGGCCGTCAGATAGTTAAGAGTACTGCCCTACAAGACACGTGAGAAGGCTACAAATAAACGGGACGAAGACGCGGAGTTAAATGTCTTGTGTGGAGCCGATCGATGATGTCATGGATCGTATCAGCGACTTATGACATGAAAGCCAATCTGCATAAAATGCTAATTATCGTCCGATACCGATAACACCGATCAGATCGGCGTAAAGTCTAGGTAGCATGTGACTTAGAGGTGAAAGAGAAATTCTGGAAGGAGCTAGACGAAGTAGTTCTGAGCATCCCAGACAGAGAGAGAGAGTCGTGATTGGTGCCGATTGTAATGGACATGTTGGTGAAGGAAACGGGTGATGAAAAAGTGATTGGTAGGTACGGCATCTAGGAAAGGAACTTGGAGGGACAGATGGTGGTAGACTTTGCAACAAGGATGCAAATGGCTATAGTGAACACTTTTTTTCCAGAAGAGGCAGGAACATAGGGTGACCTACAAGAGCGGAGGTAGAAGCACGCCAGTGGATTACATCTTGTGCAGACAATGTAATCTGAAGGAGGTTACCGACTGTAAGGTAGTGGAAGGGGAGAGTGTGGCTGGACAGCATATGATGGTGGTGTGTAAATTGACTCTGGTGGTGGGGAGGAAGATTAAGAAGACAAAGGCAGAGCAGAGAGCAGGAAGAGTGTTGTGCGGCTTTTCGGGAAGAGGTGAGACAGGCTCTCGGTGGACAGGAGGAGCTTCTAGAAGACTGGACCACTACAGCCAAAGTGATCAGAGAAACAGGCAGGAGAGTGTATCTTTTGGCAGTGACCGAGAGAAGGAGACTTGGTGGTGGAACCTCACAGTACAGGATATCATACGAGGAAAGAGGTTAGCTAAGAAAAAGTGGGACACTGAGAAGACCAAGGAGAGGAGAAAAAAATACATTGAGATGTGACGTAGGGCAAAGGTAGAGGTGGCAAAGGCCAAACAAGAGGCATATGATGACATGTATGCCAGGTTGATCTTTGAAATGATCTCAGGTTGGCCAGACAGAGGCATAGAGATGGGAAGGGTGTGCAGCAGGTTGGGGTGATTAAGGATAGTGATGGGAATGTGTTGACTGGTGCCAGTAGTGTGCTGGACAGATGGAAAGAATACTTCGAGGAGTTGATGAATGAGGAAAATAAGAGAGAAGGGAGAGTAGAAGAGGCAAGTGTGGTGGACCAGGAAGTGGCAATGATTAGTAAGGGAGAAGTTAGAAACGCATTAAAGAGGATGAAAAATGGAAAGGCAGTTGGTCCTGATGACATTCCTGTGGAGGTATGGAAGCATCTAGGAGAGGTGGCTGTGGAGTTTTTGACCAGCTTGTTCAACAGAATTCTAGCGGATGAGAAGGTATCTGAGGAATGGAAGAAAAGTGTGCTGGTGCCCATTTTTAAGAACAAGGGTGATGTGCAGAGCTGTGGGCACTATGGAGGAATGAAGTGTATGAGCCACACAATGAAGTTATGGGAAAGAGTAGTGGATGCTAGTCTCAGGACAGAAGTGAGTATTTGCGAGCAACAGTATGTTTTCATGCCTAGAAAGAGCACCACAGATGCATTATTTGCCTTGAGGATGTTGATGGAAAAGTACAGAGAAGGTCAGAAGGAGCTACATTGTGTCTTTGTGGATCTAGAGCAAGCCTATGACAGAGTACCCAGAGAGGAACTGTGGTACTGCATGCGGAAGTCTGGAGTGGCAGAGAAGTATGTTAGAATAATACCGGACATGTACGAGGGCAGCAGAACAGTGGTGAGGTGTGCTGTAGGTGTGACAGAGAAATTTAAGGTGGATGTGGGACTGCATCAGGGATCAGCCCTGAGCCCCTTCCCGTTTGCAGTGGTGATGGATTAGCTGACAGATGAAGTTAGACTGGAATCCCAGTGGACCATGATGTTTGCAGATGACATTGTGATCTGCAGTGAAACCAGGGAGCAGGTGGAGAAACAGTTAGAAAGATGGAGGCATGCACTGGAAAGCAGAGGAATGAAGATTAGCTGAAGTAAGACAGAATATATGTGCATGAATTAGAGGGGTGGAGGGAGAAGAGTGGGGCTAAAAGGAGAAGAGATAGCAAGGGTGGAGGACTTTAAATACTTGGGGTCAACAATCCAGGGCAATGGTGAGTGTGGTCAGGAAGTGAAGAAACGGGTCCAAGCAAGTTGGAACGGGTGGAGGAAGGTGTCAGGTGTGTTTTGTGACGGAAGAGTCTCTGCTAGGATGAAGGGCAAAGTTTATTAAACAGTGGTGAGGCCAGCCATGATGTATGGATTCGAGACAGTGGCACTGAAGAGACAACAGGAAGCAGAGCTGGAGGTGGCGGAAATGAAGATGTTGAGGTTCGCTTTAGGAGTGACCAGGTTGGATAAAATTTGAAATGAGCTCATCAGAGGGACAGCCAAGGTTGGATGTTTAGGAGACAAAGTTAGAGAGAGCAGACTTTGATGGTTTGGACACGTCCAGAGGAGAGATAGTGAGTATATTGGTAGAAGGGTGATGAGGATGGAGCTGCCAGGCAAGAGAGCCAGAGGAAGACCAAAGAGAAGGTTGATGGATGTCGTGAGGGAAGACATGAGGGCAGTTGGTGTTAGAGAGGAGGATGCAAGAGATAGGCTTACATGGAAAAGGATGACACGCTGTGGCGACCCCTAACGGGACAAGCCGTAAGTCCTCTGTTAACAGTGCTGGCAAGAGCTGAGCTGAGGTAGACTATGTTGATAAAGTATCACCAAGTGAACCAAATGGAGAGCGAGGGTGGTGAGTCTGTTCCACCTACATTCCCTATATTGCTTATCCTGTTCAGGGTCATGGTGGATCATTGAGCATGGTCCAGCTGTTGCAGGTTGAGATGCTCCATGGTTGACACACAGACAAAGACGAACCTTCACTCACTGTCAAATTCACACCGAGAAGTAATATAGTCTTAAGTTAACTTGTCATACATGTTTTTGTACTGTTAAGATTAAACTGAACTGAACTATAATACTCATGACTAAGCTCACTCCACTTAACCTCTTCAGGTTTGACAGTGCATCAGTGCTAAAGCCCCTCTCAACTTTAGCTGACTTTCAATGTACCTGTCTGTATCTGTTGGCTCGTCTTAGTTAAATGGCAGCTCAGTGTCGGCCGCCAGCTCGGTCGCTTGACTGCTAATTGATTAACATCAAACTGTTAGCAATGTCGGAAACCTCCTCTGGCCTCTCGCTATGGCTTGTAACCTGCAGGGGACAAGCTTCCTCTGTCTCAGTCATTTTTGTGTGTGTGTGTGTGTGTGTGTGTGCGTGTGTGCGTGTGTGTGTGTATGTTTGTGTGTGCGTGTGTGTGTGTGTGTGTGTGTGTGTGCGTGCGTGTCAGTGTGTGAGTGAGAGATAGTTCGATGGCTGCCGGCACTTCGCAATAGACTAACTGCAGCTGGGGTACGAACAGCTGGTTAATAATTTTCCTCACGCGAAAGGGCGCACCACAGTTCATTACGAAAGGGGCGACATATGTGTGTTTTCTCGCTTGTGCTAATGAGCGACAGAGAGAGAAAGACGCGAGACCGTCCGTGTTTGTTATTTCGCTGCGCTCAGCGCCAGCGACTTCTTGTAGCATCTGGACGGGGACCAAGTCTGGGCAATCTGTCCCAGCACGCACTACTGTTCACCAAACCATTAAAAGTGTCATTTGATAAACAAAGTGCAGTGACCCCTACAGCATAGCCATAACTGTTCATATCACCGTATGTGTTTTCTGTTGATGCAGGTTGGTGTGTGGCGTATGATTTTTAAGCGACACAGGACTTGAGTGCCTGACAGAGCACTAGATGTTTGAATATTAGCAGTACATTGGCAATAACCCCTAAACCAAGATCTCTTGCAGCTGGTTAATAAATATGTACTGGCTTTGTCAGCAGCACAAAGCTTTTCTGCACTTTTAAAAACAATGGTCTTTACAACATAACTGGAATTGGAAGGCGTCGCACCCTATTTCCATATGCTTGGGTTCATCCATTCACCAGTTTCATTACAGGCCACAGCACTTGCCAACAGGACATCTTGTGGAGGCGTTATCGACCCGTGCCCTCCACTGTGGCAAGCTGATGCATCAGTATCAGCCCGCCTGCTATTAGAGCATAGGGGTAATGCATTAGTTTGTTAATTACTCCCTGATTGCACTTTAAAACCTAATATTTTCAAGGCTCAGGTGTGTGGATGATATTACACAATGTTCATGTATGAATAAAAAGCACGTTTGGACTCTTTTGGTGTATTCTGCTTGATGTGAATTTTAAAGTTTGTTACTTTTTTATGTTTTCATGTTTTTTTTTTCAACATGATATTGCAGAAAATGGATGGATGGATGGAAATTGTAAAGCAGAATAGTTTTGCTGCACATTCATTGGTTCAGCTTCTTTAGCTTCTAAACATTTGTTGCATCTATTCTCTTCAAATAAATACTTTATTCATCCCATTAGGGAAATAGAAAATTAAAGAATAACATGACGGGTATCAGCTTGTAAAAATGTAAACAGTAACAGCTTAATAATACAACCCCAATTTCAAGGAAGTTGGGACGTTGTGTTAAACATAAATAAAAGAATACAATGTTTTGCAAATCATGTTCAACCTATATTTAATTGAATACAGTACAAAGACAAGATGATTAATGTTCAAACTGATAAACTTTATTGTTTTGAGCAAATAATCATGAACTTAGAATTTTATGGCTGCAACATGTTCCAAAAAAGCTTCAAAAAAGCAGGGTCATGTTTACCACTATGTCACCTTTTCTTTTAACATTCAAATAAACGTTTGGGAACTGAGGGCACTAATTGTTGAAGCTTTGTAGGTGGAATTCTTCCCATTCTTGCTTGATGTACAGCTTCATCTGTTCAACAGTCCGGGGTCTCCGTTGTCGTATTTTACGCTTCATAATGCGGCACACATTTTCAATGGGAGACAGGTCTGGACTGCAGGCAGGCCAGTCTAGTACCCGCACTCTTTTACTACGAAGCCACGCTATTGTAACACGTGGAGAATGTGGTTTGGCATTGTCTTGGTGAAATAAGCAGGGGCGTCCATGAAAAACACGTTGCTTGGATGAAAGCATATGTTTCTTCAAAACCTGTATGTACCTTTCAGCATTACACAGATGTGTCAGTTACCCATGCCATTGGCACTAACGAAGCCCCATACCATCACAAATGCTGGCTTTTGAACTTTGCGTCCATAAAAGGCGTTTCTGGGTGTTGTTGATAAATGGCTTTTGCTATGCATAGTAGAGTTTCAAGTTGCACTTATGGATGTAGCGCCGAACTGTATTTACTGACATTGGTTTTCGGACGTGTTCCTGAGCCCATGTGGTGATATCCTTTACACATTGATGTCGGTTTTTGATGCAGTGCCGCCTGAGGGATCGAAGGTCACGGGCATTTAATGTCGGTTTTCGGCCTTCCCGCTTACATGCAGTGATTTCTCCAGATTCTCTGAACCTTTTGATGATATCATGGACCGTAGATGATGAAATCCCTAAATTTCTTGCAATTGTACGTTGAGGAACATTGTCCTGAAAGGGTTCGACTATTTTCTCACGCACTTGTTCACAAAGAGATGTACCTCGCCCCCATCTTTGCTTGTGTATGACTGAGCAATTCAGGGAAGCTCCTTTTATACTCAATCATGGCACCCACCTGTTCCGAATTAGCCTGTTCACCTGTGAGATGTTCCAAACAGGTGTTTGATGAGCATTCCTCAACTTTCTCAGTCCACCTGTCGCAGCTTTTTTGGAACGTGTTGCAGCCATAAAATTCTAAGTGAATGATTATTTGCTAAAAACAATGAAGGTTATCAGTTTGAACATTAAATATCTTGTCTTTGTAGTGTATTCAATTAAATATAGGTTGAACATGATTTTCCAATCATTGTATTGTGTTTTTATTTATATTTAACACAACGTCCCAACTTCATTGGAATTGGGTTTGTGGTACACCTTTCAACTGAGAGGGAGCCCTGGCTCTAAAAAATATATATATATTTAAACTCGTGCAGACATCTGCCAAAAGTATATATACCCACTTTCAGGTTTTCAGGACCCTAACCCTTACCCAATGATACATACATCTCATCCTGTAATGTATACTGGCTAGGGCTGTCAATTGATAAAAAAAAGAAAGTCAGATTAATCTCACTTGTGAATTTTGATTAATCATAATTAATCACAGGCGCAAAATATACCACACAGTACCACATTTTGCTTTGAGATAGTATTTTACTTGTGCTTTGATTAAAACAGAGTTCAGCGCTGCACTATATATGCAAATTACCTTATTATTATTTTTTTTTTCGTAAGTCCCATCAGGTAACCTTTGAGCACACCATGTAGAGTCTCCTCACTTATCTTTGCACTTGCATAAGCAATGACCCGATCACTGATCATATAACAACCTGCACCGCATTTCAGCTAACCAATACCCGGTTAAGGTAAAGGAGCATGTGCTTTCAAAATAAATTGTGTGATTAATCTGAGTTAATACATGATTAGTGCGATAATTTCTTGTGATTAACTCATGGACGCTGATGTACAAAGTTTAGGCATTAAAAGCAAGACCAAAAGAAGACTTTTTAATCACGTTTACATTTTGATTGTACTAGGTTTCTTCAGCAAACATATTTTGGTTACACAGCATTATATATTCATCATCTGACTTGAGTTTGTTTAATGTTTGCTGTTGACAGCTGTGTTTGATCATAATGTGTTAATACAGCATGATTCAATAGAGAGAGTACTGTAGAGTACTCTGCAGCATGTTTTTGTGTCAACTGTCTGATAAGGACAGAACAACAACATTAGTTTATGTTTATCAAGTGAAACAATCTGACCCATTTTTGTCCTCTTTCCCTCTCTTTTAGGTGACTATGTGGTGTTGGCAGTCTTCTTTGACCTGAGTAGGAGAATGGGCTACTTCACCATCCAAACCTACATCCCATGCACTCTCATTGTTGTCCTCTCCTGGGTCTCATTCTGGATCAACAAGGATGCTGTACCAGCCAGGACATCATTAGGTAATCTTGCACATTTTGAATACTTGCAATCGAAATTCAAATAATCTGTAATTGGACATTGATACTAGCCCACACACCATGTCACTTTAATTCATTAACAAGAATGCTTGTGAAACGTATCAAGAACTCTTGTGTGGTGACACTTAACCTCATATTGAAGAGCAGTCTACTGATCCGTCCTCTTTCCTTTCTCCTCTTCCCATGCTTCCTCCACCTCCTCTTTCCCTCTGAGACAGGCACGGAATCTAGTCCATCTTGATTAGAAGACCCAATCCTGGCACATGTTTTCACGCATGCTTTAATGAGACATTCATTATGCAGTACAGCAGCAGTGATTCCGTGATGCAGCCTCAGCACAATAATAATAGAGGCTGCTGGGGCTTCAATCAATGCAAAGGAAAAGGACACAACTAAAACGAGAGCAAAAGTTTAAATATCAACAAAACATGTCAGGCTTTGAACTTCCTGCACCTGCAGGAGACATCCTTGGCAATTAATGTGTTTTTTAGCCATGTAGCTTTCTCCTCGTCAGCTTTCTTTTTGGACCCGTAAGGCTGGAAGTCTTGACCTGGAATCCATGTGATGTGATCATTATCTGGCATAACTGAATAATCAGCCAGGAAAGAAACGTTCCTCCTCTTTCTGTGTCGTCATTACTTTGTCTGCCATCAATCTCTAAAAATAGATGTTGTTCTTGAGCGTCAGCGAATTCCAACATGATTTGCTGTGGAAATGCTAACACGTCAAATCCCTGCTAAAATTATAACAAGGAACGAATATCCAAATTTCGTCTTTGAAAGATTATAAGGGCAGTACAAGCAGCCAGGTGGTTGTGGAGTGGATTAATGCAGTTGACACAATTCTTAATCCCTCAATGCCACCCAGAAATAAACCAATTCACTCACAATCCTGAAATATTAATCTTTAAGCAGACGGATGTCTTTTGGTCCACACCAAATATAGACTACCACAGTACGCCAATGCAAGCCTCCCTATTTAGTGAAAAGGAGTGTGGCGTCTTTATTTGTATTCAGAAGGTATTATGCTTCTGATAGCAGTGCTAATCTGTAGTATCAGTGATCATATAAACCATTTCCATGTGCCTCATCATTAGAGCAAGAGCAAGACAACCATACAGGGAGAGGGACTACCAGATGGTGTTTATTGGAATATAGTGTCAGTTTTGGTGGTCAATGGCAGATGAACCATAACCCATATGGATCACAGGGAGTGAAAAACAGCTGTTTATGCATCTCCCCTGGGGATCGAACTAGTAAGAGCACATAATCAAACAGCCACCGCTAATCCTGGTTTTGCATCAATTAACCGCTGCAAAATTTCCACACTGCATTGCTTGACTTCATTAACAGCCTTGTGAATTAGTATTTTTTATTTATTTATTTTATTTTTTTTTGCAAGCAATCTTTTTCAAAGCCATTCCTTAATTTGTATTGTCGCTTATAGATTCAATTTTGAAGGATATGTACAAGGATCGAAGAAAAAGTAGTGATGCCATTAAAGATAGCAGTTTGATGGAGGTTCACTGGATAATGCTGTTTATTGCATATTTCTATCTACTTTAAAAATGGAAAACAGCGTTGCTTGGCGGCATCTCGGCCAAGCGTTCATAGCAAGGTCACGTGACGCCCTTGAACGGTGATCCTGTAAAGGCTGCACATATACAGTATATTGTACTTTAGTACTTTTTTAAACCATAAAGATAGAGAGACAGAGTACCAATAATGAGGAAGGAGTAATTCCTACACAGGATGTGGTCATTAAATCAAGAAATCACTCACTCAAGATCATTCACGGTGTGCCCCTTGCAAGACGCTCTTTTCGCGCACATTTTGGTGATGACTGCAAGCTTTTACTATTTAATCCACAATTATAAATAATAAAAATATCAATGATAAATGATACGGATAGTTAATTATTGTTGTAAAATACAACACATGTATGCTTTTATATACTGTATTTGCATGGCTTGGCAGTGGCCACCCGGCTGGTCATTCGCACAAAACCCAGAAATACACTTCCAGCAGTGTGTGAAAGCTTATTTTTATGAAGTCAGCCTCCACGAACTGCACCTGACCACAACACAATTCTGGTTTTGAAATGCTCAGGAATTTGTAACCAAAATAAATGGAAGCCATTTATTCCTCAGCTCCTGAGTTTTGCAGGTGATGCAACGCTTCGCACAAGTCACAGCCCCGTTGTCGCCTAGCCATTTTTCCTGAGATAAGTGGACAGGCACTTGAATATTTAGTAACTCTCTCTGTCACAAACACACTTAATCTGATCAGGTCGTTTTGAAATCCTTTCACCGTTTATCATCTTTTGTATTCAATCAACAATTCGCATAGACGTCAAACTTAAACCAGGTCACAGACCCATTTTGACCAATGTTATACATTTAAAGTTAAAAATGTTTCATTTTGATGGAAGGGGACCTTCAATGCTACAATCTTACTATTATATTACAATTTGATAAGCCAAACTGGAACTTAAAACCACAGTAAAATAATCAAACAATTATGGAGAAATGCAGCTCAACCAATCCGAAAAAGACTGGGCAGAACAAAATCGTAGCTTCCCGGTACATAAACATGGACACACACAACATTGTGGAGCCATCACTACAGGAATGCTAATTGTCATAAGACATCATCTCAACATACAGTTAACAATGCTGTGCAGGGATATCGATTTCCAATATATGATAAATATCCATAATTCCATTTATTTACTTGTTTTGGTTACCAGCAGACTTCAAATGGGCCCAGCAGCTTCCTTTTGTGTAAACAATAGCATTTATGAGCTGTGAAAATAGCTTTTTTTGTGATGGGAAAGGGGAGGAATTTATTTTAGATTCTGATTCTTGTCATAACTGTAGCCACAATTACAAAAGTTGGAAATTTAGTATACAACCTTTGTCTGTTATGTCATTACCAGGCATCACCACAGTGCTGACCATGACCACGCTGAGTACCATAGCAAGGAAGTCTCTTCCTAAAGTCTCCTATGTGACAGCCATGGACCTGTTTGTGTCCGTCTGCTTCATCTTTGTCTTCGCTGCACTAATAGAGTATGGCACGTTGCACTACTTTGTAAGCAATAGAAAGCCAAGTGCCAAAAAAGACAAGAAGAAGAAAAACCCGGTGAGTGCCGTTCTAAATCTAAAAAAGGTCGTTTTATTATTTATTTTGGATTCGTTTGGAACGAAACAGGGTGTGTAACTTATAATGTACCTTGTATTATTTACATACGATGGACATAAAAAATCTACACATCCCTGTTTGAATGCCAGGAATTTGTGAAAAAAAAAATTTGACTAAGATAAGGCGTTTAAAAACTTTTTTCCATAATTAATATGACTTTTGACCTGTACAACTCAGTTGAAAATAAAAATATTTCAAGGGAAGTAAAAAAAAAAACAACTGAGATAATGTTGTTGCACAAGTGTGCACACCCGCTGATAACTGGGGATGTGGCTGTATTCATAATTAACCAGTCACATTCAAGCTCATGTTAAATTGCTTTCAGCACATAACTGTTACCCATTTAAAGGGCCTCTAATTAACCCAGAATAAAGTTCAGGTGTTCTAGCAGGCTTTCCCTAACATTTTTGTGCTTTCTAGCAAAAGCCTGAAGGGTTTGTGCTAACAATGACTGGTATTTAGAACTGTTCGATATTCCATCCACCTTGACTAAGGCCCTAGCAAGCAAAACTGAAGCAAAACAGCCCCAAAGCAAGACGCTTCTACCACCATCCTTCACTGTACATATTGTGTTCTTTTGGTGATGAAGCAGTGTTGTATTTGTGCCAAACATAACTTTTGGAATTGAATTACGGCCAAAACAACATTGGGATCATTACACTTTTCCCACATGCTTTGGGAGATGTCAAGTGAGGGTTTTTTCTTTGTAAGATATAGCTTCTGTCTTGTCACCCTCTCCCATAGCCCACACATATGAAGCATACGGACGATTGTTGTCACGTGTACTAAACAGCCAGCACTTGCCAGAAACTCCTGCAGCTCATTCAATGTTGCTGTCAACCTTTTGGCAGCCTCTCTGACCAGTTTTCTTTTCATAAATTTTTGATGAACGTCCAGTTCTACGTAATGAAACACAAAAACTGTAGTGCCATATTATCTTCGCTTGATCATTATTTTGGTAATTGTGATTCATGGTATATTTATGCCTTGGAAATTATATTTTTTTTCACCTTTGAATGAGATTCCTCTGATGCTGTGGAAGCTCTGTGCGGACCATGGCTTATGCTGTAAGATGTGACTACAAAAATGGCAAGAAAGGTTTACTAGAACAGCTTAGATTTGGGGTTAATCAAAGGCACTTTAAATGGTGGCAAGTGTTTGCTGTCTCCCATTTAACATGAATTTAAATGTGATTGCAGCCACATCCCTAGTTATAAGAGGCTATTCACACTAGTGCAACCATATCTCAGTTTTTTATTTTTACTCCGCCTCTCAAAAGGATTTGTTCATTGTTGTACAGGTTATAGGTCACCTTAAAAGTGAAAAAAAGTTTTGAAATGATTTGTTGTGATCTTGTACTTTATATCACAATATATATATATATATATATATATATATATATATATATATATATATATATTATTATTATTATTATTATTATCCACTTATATATATATATATATATATATATATATATCCACTATAGGTTAAGGTTCAATGACATACTCATTGTCCCTCCCCCAAAGTATTACACTAAAGTTAATTCTCATGGGGAAAAAAAAGAAAAGCTTAGTATCCCTAAGGGAGCATCTTCCCAATCACTGTCACCTCGACTCAGTGAGTGAGGCCTTAAACTCAAACTGTAGCCTAATCCTTCGCACATCTGTTACAGTTGTAATTTAGACCCATGACACATGTCAGGACGCTGGCTTTAGCCTAGCCTTGAATCCATCAAGAGATCATGTAGCTCGGCTGAAAGGCCAGCCAACCTCTCCCACCAAATACTTGTTGATTCTGAACAGAGAAGAAATATGAGTCATTGTTGACTGGCTTAATTTTTTTACATACGATTGATTAATCACGGTGACATTCATGACATACATCAGACCTCTTTTACAGCTTTTGCTATTGATGATTTTGGTATACATTGTTCTATGGCTAAAGCAGTTAGTATCAATGCCAATACCCCTTTTCCACTGCACAGTAGCTGGTCAACCAGGGTTACCAAGCATGCCAAGCTGGTACCGTATAGCTAAACTACTACTGGTCGCTCATTTTTCCAACCCATCCGTCATTGCCCAAAAGTCTCAACTTTGGTGCAAATGGTCCATTTGCTTGTTGCCGTGTCACCTTTTGGATACAGTTTGCTGCCTTACTGTGGCCAATAGCCAAATGCCTAGAAGTAAATAAATTAGACCATCATTCTCCTCCAATTTTATGTTTGTTTGAGTTCCGACTGATATGATCAATGCAGTGTGAATTATGTTTTTAAGAGCCACTACTGTGTAATGGAAAAGTGTATTATATGAAAGTACTTTGGAACATATATTCCACAATGCGTTCCCCCATGTGTTGCCATACTATGTATGTCTTTCTATGGTATCTCCTCACTTTCCATTCTGACTCGTGCAGAATTTGTTATTTTCATGCATTATCTTGTGTTTTCTTTTGAAGTCTGGTTATTGATGTCTCCTTTTCTGTTTCTTGTTGTATATTCTCTTATTCAATTCCTCACATTCTTTGTTTCCTGTCTGGACAAAAGCTCCTCCGGCTCTTTTCCTCCAAGGTATATTGCCTGTGTCTAACTGCATGCTTCTGCTGCATTTTTTGGCTCTTTCATCCCTCAAGCACCACACTGCTTTTCTGTCTGTTCTACAGCGAAATATCCATCGGTTCCCTCTTTATCTTACCTGCATTTTTATTATACACCTCCTCATTTGATGAACAGGTTTCAGAAAAATGACATTAAAGGTGCTCTCTACTGTGCACAGTGCGGAGGCAGCCAGCCAGCTAGACTTGAGCGTTTTTTTTTACAATCCAAATGAGCATCCCACTGATCCTGTACCCAATGGAACATTAAGTCCAGGCTCAGCTCGGACTTCTGGCTCCCTCTGTTCTGTTTCACTAGTGTCGTCTTAACCACAGAGCGCGGCTGCAAAAGCTTCCTCTTTTTTCCCCCACCTCTCGTCATGCCAGTGAAACTTTACCTCTGTGTTCGTTGGGCTTGTCAACCTGACACTTCCTACAGAGTCAGCAGAGCCTTAACAGACTGAAAAAGACAACCCCCACAATGTGTTGAGTCTAATTAGAGGTGCTTTTAAACATCAGGTAAGCCACCAAAAAGCATCCAAGGTGGAAGGGAGCAAGCAACAATCCAAATTTACACATGCACTATATGGACAGTGGTCTTAGAGATAGGGTAAGATCAGATGCCCTGCAAAGGAAGCACATTTGAGGCTCCAAACTGTATGTGATTGTGTCCTTTTCGTAACATGAAGCTTGTTACCATAGGTTAGGGTAAGAATGTAGATCGACCACTAAACTGAGAGCTTTTCCTTTTGACTCATCTTTCTCTTCACTAATACAGTGTGATGCAGTGATAGCATTACTGCAGACACTGAAAATAATCCATGTTTTCCTCACTTGAATGTGAACAAGGCCCCATGATACTTGAACTCCTCCAGATGAGGCAGTACTTCTTCCCCAACCCAAATGGGACAGTTCACCCTTTTCCGATCTCAGATTTGGAGGTGCAGATTCCTAATCCAAAAGCTTTGCACAGTTGCAAAGCTTTTAGTTCCCCTTGATCATCCGTAATTCTTAATTTTAACAAGTCATTAGGGAGAATTCTATGCTTCATACTTTACAGAAACACTGTGAGGACCAGGCCTTTTATTTTATTTATTTTTTTGTTCCAGGATGACCTCCCAAATGTTCTTCTGGATGATTCAAGAATGACCATATTGTCTACATTCCAAAATCTGGTAGAAAGTCATAAAAAGTACATTCACAAAAGGGCAGCCAGTTCCTTAGTTTTTGTAATGGAAAACCGTTTTCCAGTATGCCAACACTTGTGTCCATATAGTGTACAATTCTGCTCTTCTGAGTTGAGGTTTGCACCATTAATTTGGTTTGGAGCTTAATTTCAGCCAAAATGAGCGGGAATCTAACCTCAAGGATTCATTGTCAAAAGGGTCGTAGTATATAGTTTAACCAGCTTGTTTTCTGAGAGGTTGTCTTCTCTTCAGTCAGTTAAAGTTGCCAACGCCACTGTGTCTTTCCTTTGTTTTGGGTTGTTTTTGTTTTTTTGTTTGCTAACACCAACCCAGCACAGCTCGGCGTGAGCGGGACGTCGCTAATGCTCCTTCTGCTTGAGCTTCTACTCATTACGCCGCCTCCGGTAAAAACCAATCCCCTTTGAGAACTGAGTCATAACCTGCTCTTTCTTAATCCCCTCATTAACTCAACATACTGTCCGTTTATTCGGACCCCACAAAAATTACAAAGTGCTGAAAGCGATCTGTATGTTGTTTTTCATTTGGGGTTATGTGTCGTTTTCAAAAGGGACAACGGGTTTGTGCACAAGTGCTGGGATAAATGAGGCTGTAGGGAATGCACTGTTGAGTCAAGTTTCAGTATTCTAAGATTGTTTAAGGACGCATGCTAACAGCAGATTATGATATGTTCTAATAACAAGCAATGTTTCTTATGTTGCTGTCATCATGGCCTATGATAGACATGCGTAAAACATTATCAATAATCATTTTTAAAATCTTTTGCAGAGATTATTTTCAGAATGTTTTTTTCTAGTTTCATCACTAGAGAACATAAAGAACAAAATCAAAGAAAACAAGTGACACTTTTTTAAGGGAAGCCATGATGTGAAATTCTTGTTGAACTTGTTAGGATGCTCGACACGCCGAGTCTTTCTAGAAGACAGGTTTGACACTTCAGTTTATCTGCAAAGTTGAGGATCCTTCAAATGCTGCCAAAGCACTTAATCTGCCAAACAGCTAGAATCCCAATTTATGCAAAAGAAAGTGGCATGACTTTTAAAATAAAAAGTGGATGAAAACAACACATTTGAATAATTATTTTCTCGCTTTAGAATGACACACCGACATTTTTGTCCTACCCCATTTCCCCACATAGTGACAGAGGTCTCTTGTATTAAAGTAAGGTCCAGAGAGGATCAGTTGTCGATTAGAGGGGGTAAAGCATTTAAAACAAGAAATGCATTTTTACCGACATATAAATTAGAATGCTTTGTAAAGAACATGAAAGTTTGAAACAAAACAGAAACACGTACTATTACAGGGCGTTCTTGATTTACGACGCAGTTCTCTTTCTTAGGTTGTGATGTATCTTTTTTAATTTGTAAGTTGGAACCTATGCTAATGCAATTGCAAAATCATAATTTCAGTAAATATTTGTATGTAAAATACTTTATATAAATAAAAAACAATCAAATGAAATTAGGTATAGCTATAACTGAGCGTGCCGCGTACCAACATACATTACAACTTGTTTTTTGCACGCCTTTCGTAACCTCAGAACCTTGTTTGTTGGGACCGTCGTAAACCAAGGTTCCCCCTGTTTTTGTGAAGCGTTTGCATGCCTCAGTATGTGCTGCTCTTTTGGTTAGCAGTTGAGTTATTAGGAAGGGAGCTCAGATTGCACAAAAGTGTCTTTAAACTAAGGTAATTTTAGATATTAACAGTTTTATTTGAATTGAGGAAAAGAGGCACACAGCGATTATTTCAGAACAGTGATTCCCAGCCATTACCCCATAAGAGATCATCAGGTGTTCCATTGGAAGTTATCATATTTCACTCAGTTGGTCCAAAAAGTATTTTTTCCAACAACTAATATACCTTTGTCCATCTATCTTTGCCAGAAACGTAAAGTGACTGGCAAAATAATTAATGCTCTTCCACGCGATTGAGAGAAGTTTCGACTAATCTGTGTATCAACCTGTTACATACAGAACAAAATAATAGCTTTCTGTTCAAATAAACATTAACACTGATAGAGGAGGCGTCTCGAAGCTGTCTTTGCAAACAAAGGCATTTGTACATAGTATTAAATAAATACCAGTTGGCGGGTTCAATACTTTTCCCCTGTGTCATTTCACATTATTACACACAACTTAATTTGTGAGCTTATTTCTTTTTATGTATGGATTACTTGGGTTGTTCCCAACATCTCCTGAAATCTTCATGTCAATAGCACCTTTGGAAATGTAGTTTGTGAGAAAAATGGTGACGTTTTAAATACTTATTTCAACTGCTGTGTGTGTGTGTGTGTGTATATATATATATATATATATATACACAACCCCAATTCCAATGAAGTTGGGACGTTGTGTTAAACATAAATAAAAACAGAATACAATGATTTGAAAATCATGTTCAACCTATATTTAATTGAATACACCACAAAGACACAATATTTAATGTTCAAAATGATAAACTGTTTTGTTTTTAGCAAACAATCAGTAACTTAGAATTTTATGGCTACAACACGTTCCAAAAAAGCTGGGACAGGTGGCAAAAAAGACTGAGAAAGTAGAGGAATGCTCATCAAACATCTGTTTGGAAGATCCCACAGGTGAACAGGCTAATTTGGAACAGGTGGGTGCCATTATTGGGTATAAAAGGAGCTTCCCTGAATTGCTCAGTCATTCACAAGCCAAGATGGGGGGGTACAGCTCTTTGTGAACAAGTGCGTGAGAAAATAGTCGAACAGTTCAAGGACAATGTTCCTCAACGTACAATTGCAAGGACTTTAAAGATTTCATCATCTACGGTCCATAATATCATCAAAAAGTTCAGAGAATCTGGAGAAATCACTGCATGTAAGTGGCAAGGCCGAAAACCAACATTGAATGCCCGTGACCTTCAATCCCTCAGGCGGCGCTGCATCAAAAACCGACATCAATGTGTAAATAATATCACCACATGGGCTCAGGAACACTTCAGAAAACCAATGTCAGTAAATACAGTTCGGCGATACATCCGTATGTGCAACTTAAAACCCTACTACGCAACGCAAAAGCCATTTATCAACAACCACCAGAAACACCGCCGGCTTCTCTGGGCCCGAGCTCATCTCAGATGGACTGATGCAAAGTGGAAAACTGTTCGACGAGTCCACATTTCAAATTGTTTTTGGAAATTGTGGATGTCGTGTCTTCCGGGCCAAAGAGGAAAAGAACCATCCGGACTGTTATGGACGCAAAGTTCAAAAGCCAGCATCTGTGATGTAATGGGGCTGTGTTACTGCCAATGGCATGGGTAACTTACACATCTGTGAAGGCACCATTAATGCTGAAAGGTAGATACAGGTTTTGTAGAAACATATGCTGCCATCCAAGCAACGTCTTTTTCATGGACGCCCCTGCTTACTTCCGCAAGACAATGCCAAACCACATTCTGCATGTGTTACAACAGCGTGGCTTCTTAGTGCGGGTACTAGACTGGCCTGCCTGCAGTCCAGACCTGTCTCCCATTGAAAATGTGTGGCGCATTATGAAGTGTAAAATATGACAACGGAAACCCCGGACGTTTGAACAGCTGAAGGTGTACATCAAGCAAGAATGGGAAATAATTCCACCTACAAAGCTTCAACAATTCGTGTCCTCAGTTCCCAAACATTTATTGAATGTTGTTAAAAGAAAAGGTGATGTAACACAGTGGTAAACATGACCCTGTCCAAGCTTTTTTGGAACGTGTTGCAGCCATAAAATTCTAAGTTAATGATTATTTGCTAAAAACAATAAAGTTGATCAATTTCAACATTAAATATCTTGTCTTTTTAGTGTATTCAATGAAATATAGGTTGAACATGATTTGCAAATCATTGTATTCTGTTTTTATTTATGTTTAACACAATGTCCCAACTTCATTGGAATTGGGGTTGTGTGTGTGTGTGTATATATATATATATATATATATATAGAGAGAGAGAGAGAGAGAGAGAGAGAGAGAGAGAGAGAGAGAGAGAGAGAGAGAGAGAGAGAGCCCATAAGGTGGCATTTGCATTAGGGTCTCCACAGAGAATGACCCATTGTCACTTTCGACCCAGCTAATTAAAAAGCACGTAATTATCTCTGTGTTTGTGTTTTCTTTACATTAAAAGGCTTGATTATGCACATAGAAGGTGCTAATTACATTTTGCTGACTAACAGCACCATACGAAGTGGCCGCTCAATGAGGTCCCCCCCATCCCCACCCGTCAGGTCTCACCGAGGTCTCGGAAGCAGCGCTGTGTTCCGCGCGCTAATTGTTGGCTTCCTGTTTAAAAGCAGACGCCCACGGTGGACATCCGCCCACGCTCAGCCACGGCCATCCAGATGAACAACGCCACGCACATGCAGGAGCGCGACGAGGAGTACGGCTATGAGTGTCTGGACGGGAAGGACTGCACCAGCTTCTTCTGCTGCTTCGAGGACTGCCGCTCGGGGGCGTGGCGACACGGCCGCTTGCACATCCGCATCGCAAAGATTGACTCGTACGCGCGCATCTTCTTCCCCACTGCGTTCGGTCTCTTCAACCTGGTCTACTGGGTCTCCTATCTCTATCTCTAAGAGCGCTTATGCAGCCTTATAAGCGTGCTCTTTACGTTGTGTGGGACATTCCTTCAAGATGGGGGACGCCACCATTTTTTATTTGAGCACTTCCCTCATTTACAGTCTTCATTGGATCGGATTCATAAGTGTAGGCACGGTAGAAGTCGCAAATCCTGTAGCATTACTTTTAAGCGACATGAAGAGATCGATAAACGCTGATTAAAATGATTCCTCTGCGTGTTAATCTGTTCACTGTGCCAATGCCTCATTTGGTTTGTTTTTAGTTTACGGGTGGACAAATGGAAGTGACCCACTGTTTGTCGCTATTACATATCCAAATAGAGTGGTACCTTGACTTACAAATGCAACAACTTACAAGAACCTCGTAAGTCAAATTACCACTGGACTACAAAGTGTCAAGCACATTAATAAAGTTATAATTAGGGATGGGCATTTGATTACATTTTATACGGGGCAATGAACTATCAATGAATCGATTATTTTTTGTTTTTATTGGAGAAGCTCTCCCTATATGTTCTGAACTCCTGTTTACATCCCTGTGTTGTTCTGAGTAGGATTGTTGAGTGGTTTCTATGCAGGAGGTCTGCGTGGATTGGAGCTCACATTTCCATAGTTGACGTCATGTTTTCTTCTTTAAACAGCAAACTGGTTGGGACAAAATCAACAGTGCAGCCAAGTTGAGTGCTCCGTTTTTAAGACAGGATTACTTAATCAGCTGACCAAATTCTTCAAGGCTTCAAGGAGTTTAATTGTCAAACCAACACACACATGATAGGGCACGAAATTTGATACCGAAGGTCCCAGATTAGCCCAGTGAGTCTCCTGACTTGTGAAATATGAACATAATAAGAAAATGAAAAAAACATTTTAAAAGATAAAACATACTTATTTGCAGTTGTCAATGTATGCAAAGGTGAAAATGCAACAAGGATTTGGATGCAGCAGAAATCCAAATGCCAGAAGCTTGAATTTGAAAAGGCTACGGAGCACTGTTCAAGTTTAACAGTCTGACAGCTTGCGGAAAGAAGCTGTTCCTCAGCCTGGTGGCCCTGCACTGGATGCTCTTTTGCCTTCTGCCTGAGGGGAGAGGGGGGGAAGAGAGTGTGTGTGGGATGGGTTGAGTCTTTGATAATGCAGAGAGCCCTCTTTCTGCACCTGCTGGTGAAGATGTCTGTAGTGGTAGGAAGGCAATTCTCCACCTCTTACTGTCTTACGTTTACTGTCTTTTGTGTACTTTTCCATGTTTCCATGAGTGTTACAGAGATGTGTACTTCCCATAAGTCTTTTTTTTTTTTACTTCTTGAGACAGCAAACTAGTTGCGATCGACTCAACAGCGCCTGTGCTAGCCGATGCCAGGTAGCACACTCAATTTTACAGCAGCTGCTTCAAATCCACATAATTCTTAACAACCAATTAATCGATTATGATGCCCATCCCTAATTGAAATGTTTTAATTTGGCTGATGTGATAGCGCAAGTAATTGTCTAACATTTTTGTGTAGTCAAAAGCGATGATGATGATGATGACGACGCCGTTCATGGATAACTGTACAGATACTGTAAATCTTTTACGCATTGTGTGTTTATATTTATTGCATGCACCTTTCAAGGCCAGAAAAAAATACATGCATTTCTTTTGTCAACTACTGCTGGGTATCATTCAAGGTTCAATTCCAGACAATTTAAAAATATCTTTACATGCTGGTGGAAAGGTCAGCCCCAAGAATTTATGTTCCCGACAGCTTTCAACGTATTTACTATTAAAAGCGAGCATTTTCATAATGCGTTGTCTGTATGCAAGAGACGAAAGGAAAGGTACTTTACAATATGACTGTGTGCTTGTGCTTCACTGCTTGAGAAAACTGCAGCCATCTCAAAGAAAACCTTGTTACTAATCAACATTCCAAAGGGGATGTCAGTGCAGATACCGGTAGATCATTTGTGGAGCTCACTTCTTCTAAGACGACACAAAACTCAAAAGTTTAACCATTTTCATTTACATATTCATTTATTTTTACGAGCAGTTGTGCAAGCCTTATTATTCTCACTTCATGTTTGGTTGCGCCGAAAGTCATGAATGTTCATTTCCTCCAATCTTTTTCCTTTGAATGGTGGTGTGTTGAGAAAGGACACTACAAAAGTGTTGTAAATGTCGTGTATATTGTCGTGTAATATATGACGCACATAAGACACGGATGGGGAAAAAAACATGAGCGTTTTTGATAAATGACATCAATGTCACAAAAAAGTGTGTGTATAAATCACATTCTGATGTACATAAATTAGGAAAAGAAGAAAACCCTTGGGATTTTCTAAAAAAAAACAAAGGGTCTATATAAATATATATATTTTGTAATTTCAGCTTGTCACATTATATCAAATTACAGTATATTAGACTTATTTATTGCCCTAGAATAATCCAAGGGTGTGGGATATTTATTATTTATTTAAGGGATTTATTTCATGGAAATAAATTGTACTTTATGTTCATATAGTCTTCAAACAAAAAAAAACAAAAAAAAAACTGCATTCATATCAAGGGTGCATTTTTTAGTCAGTATGTCAATGGAGCTTTAGCCTGACTTCTCTTGTGTTCTTTCTATATTGTGGTCGATGTTCTCACCGACGTCTGTCCAACTGTTGTTTGTTCAAATGTGACTTTGCTTTTATGGAGTTTCAAAATACTTTGACTGGAGAGGAAAAAAACAACAACACAAGTTTCGAAGAACATCGTTCAAGTGATAATTTTTATCAGGCATTTGTCAACCTCAAGAACTAGGTTGGGGAACCTTTTTTCCTGTCAGCGGCCAGTTATGTTTTTATAAAGTCCTTCAAGGGCCATACAGAGTTTATAAAAAAAATAAAAAATGCAATTATTGAGCAGATGTTCATCATTATATTTCATGAGCATTTGCAGATTAAATAGTTCTGAGGTTTTGTTGTTGTTTTTTATTTTCATTGCACGCCAGGTAGAATCAAATGCTCTTACTTGCCTGTTCTAGAAGCGTCTTTTGAAGCAAAAATTTTGCTAGCCACCAGTCACCACCAGTTTCCTGTACGTTTTGAATCAAACGTTGTTCCTCTTATGTTCACAAGCTGCCACACTAGTGTCATTTTTGTCACATCTTCACATGACTGTTCTTCCTCTGTGTTTTCTACTTACAGTGCTACAGACTTAAATGCCAACCTGATACATTGTTAAAGAGAAAAGTAAACTACATATCACTTTTGTGGGCAGGTTCAAATCTAAATGAAGACAATGACATGTGACCGTGCACTGCAACTAGTCTATGTGTATATTCATATCATAATCCTTATATCCTAAATCTGAGAACCTACAACGGTACAGATGACAAAAAAAAAAAGTACCGTCATTTCTCGAGTATAATGCGCATTTATTTCCCGAAAAAATGGCCGAAAGTCAATAGTGCGCATTATACATAGGTGCAGGGGCAAGGGGGGGGGGGGGGAATCAAATTTTATAAATGTATGCTCCCATCTTGTGGTTGTGAAAAAGCTGTACAGTTTCATTCCAAAATGCCACCACCACCTAGTGGTTATGAGAGAGGTTTACACTTTCATTCTAATATGCCACCACCACCTAGTGGTTATAAAAAAATGTGTAGCGTACACTTTCATTCCAATATGACGGGAGTAGTATGACTGCATATATGTACAGTTGTGCTCACAAGTTTACATACCTGGCAGAATCTGTGAAATATTTTTTTGTTTTTTAAATATGACTGAACAGCAACCATCATTAATTTCTTTATGGTTATGTTTTGTTTAATGATAATGCTTTTCTGAAATGCTTGACCGTTAAATTTGAATTCCATTAAAATAAAATTAAATGTGTTTCACCTGGTCCTTCATCCATCCATCCATCCATTTTCTTCACTGCTTATCCTCACTAGGGTCGCGGGCTGCTGTAGCCTGTCCCAGGTATCTTCGGGCCAGAGGCAGGGTACACCCTGAACCGGTCGCCAGCCAATCGCAGGGCACATAGAAACAAACAACCAGTCGCACTCACACCTACGGGCAATTTTAGAGTCTTCAATCAACCTACCGCGCATGTTTTTGCGATGTGGGAGGAAACCGGAGTGCCTGGAGAAAACTCACCCAGGCACGGGGAGAACATGTAAACTCCACACAGGGGGGGGGCAGGATTTGAACCCCGGTCCCCAGAACTGTGAGGCAGACATGCTAACCAGTTGGCCTGGTCCTTTATGTTTTCTTTAAATGATTGTACCCATCTTACAAATTCTGCGTGGGTAATTAAATATATGAGCACAGCTGTGTTTTCTAATTTACTAAATAAAAGTAGGGCTGTGAATTTCAAAATAAGAGCAAGTAAATAAAGTATTCCGTGTTCAAATAAAGTGCTTAACTTCAGAATAATTCTAAAAAACTAACAAAATACAGATAATACTTCATATTTTGATCATATGGGTAGAAGCAAAATCATGCATTATAAAAATGCATGATACATAGGTAGAAGGGTTTTCCAGAACTTTGAGGTCAACTTTGGGGGATGCGTATTATACACAGGAAATGACGGTATTTGTTAACTATTCTACATTTGTTGTAGTTTATTCATCATGTGTCAAATGTAAAGAAGTGGGGACTGCAATGAAGTGTGTGCATGTTGAATGTTTAGTTTCACATTAAGCATTAAGTTTGCAAAATAGGACCAAATCAATTAGTTTTTGTAACTTCACTGTATTTATTTTGTGATTCTTATTTATTTTAGGAGGCGGAAATACAGCATACAAAACATTTTCTACAGCTATCTATGTTGAAAAAATATGTAAAATAAAATCAAGCATCATAAGAGGTCAGAATGGATTAAATTCTCCTGCTTACATTAGTTGTTTGGTATCTATGTAATTCTTGAGTTCTGTGTACAAAAAGGGAGAACGGCGTCTGCATAGTATCCAAACATACTTTTTCATAAGGGAAATTGCACATATCTGTGAAATTTTACAATAAAATTGGTGCATTTATCTTTGTGTGTGTTCAAGTTTTTTTTATGGTGGAGATTATGTAGTGAGGCGGCACGGTGAACGACTGGTTAGAGCGTCTGCCTCACAGTTCTGAGGTCAATCCCCGGCTCTGCCTGTGTGCCGTTTGCATGTTCTCCCCGTGCCTGCGTGGGTTTTCTCCGGGTACTCCGGTTTCCTCCCACATCCCAAAAACATGCATGCTCGGTTAATTGACGACTCTAAATTGCCCGTAGGTGTGAATGTGAGTGCCAATGGTTGTTTGTTTGTATGTGCCCTGCGATTGGCTGGCAACCAGTTCAGGGTGTACCCCGCCTCCTGCCCAATGATAGCTGGGATAGGCTCCAGCACGCCCGCGACCCTAGTGAGGAGAAGCGGCTCAGAAAATGGATGGATTATGTAGTAAATACGTATTTAAAGCAATCCTTTGTGTGGGTTGTACCCACTCTGGCGTAAAATCAAACATTTTGTATCAACATCAGGGGTCAAAAATGATTCATCCATCCATCCATTTTCTGAGCTGCTTATCCTCACAAGGGTTGCGGGGGTCCTGGAGCCAATCCCAGCTATCATTGGGCAGGAGGCAGAGTACACCCTGAACTGGTTGCCAGCCAATCGCATGGCACATATAAGCAAACAACCATTCGCACTCAGATTCACACCTACGGGGAATTTAGAGTCTTCAATTAACCTACCATGCATGTTTTTGGGATGTGGGAGGAAACCGGAGTGCCCAGAGAAAACCCACGCAGGCACGGGGAGAACATGCAAACTCCACACAGGCGGGCATGGGATTTGAACCCCGGTCCTCAGAACTGTGAGGCAGACGCTCTCACCAGTCGCCCACTGTGCCGCCAAAAATTATTCAAGATTTGTCATTCAGATTCACACACATTCACAAGATATCAAGAAAATAGTGCTGCTACAAACCAAAGCCATGAGGCACGTTCAATTGTAGCAAATCAGAAGTAGCCAAAAAAAGTAATTTCTGGCAAAGCCACAGCTACTGCAAATCGAGGAAAAAGCTAATGATACTGCTTGAACCCTTACAATCAATACATCCATCCATCCATTTTCTGAGCCGCTTCTCCTCAATAGGGTCGCGGGCGTGCAGGAGCCTATCCCAGCTATCATCGGGCAGGAGGAGGGGTACACCCTGAACTGGTTGCCGGGCAATTGCAGGGCACATACAAACAAACAACCATTTGCACTCTCATTCACACCTATGGGCAATTTATAGAGTTGTCAAATACACTAGCATGCATGTTTTTGGGGTGTGGGAGGAAACCGGAGTGCCCGGAGAAAACCCATGCAGGCACGGGGAGAACATGCAAACTCCACAAAGGCGGGCCCGGGATCTGAACCCCCGTCCTCAGAACTGTGAGGCAGACGCTCTTACCAGTCAGCCGCCAAAAATGATTCAAGATTTGTCATTCAGATGAACACACATTCACAAGATATCAAAAAAAGTGCTGCTATAAACCAAAGCCATGAGGGACGTTCAATTGTAGCAAATCAGAAGTAGCCAAAAGAAAGTAATTTTGGGAAAGCCACAACTACTGCAAATCGAGGAAAAAGCTAATGATACTGCTGAACCCTTATAATCAACACAATCAGATGAAAATAATGCTCATGTAAGGACATGACAACACACTGTTACATCATATAAAGATTGTTTTTTTAAGGCTAAATCACACTGAAAACAAACATTTTAAAAAGTACCAATGATCATGAAACCCACTATATTGTGCAGCATAGGGTTCAAAAGAAGGTACAAGCAAGTCCAAATTTCGAGTTAAACACCTTTAGTGTAGTACCAGGTTGTGTCGCAACGTGTCAGGCAGCAGTGAGGTCTACTATCAGAGATGCAATTTAATTAAGGGATGTCATTTAGAGCAAGAAGAAGTCACAGTCAATTTCCCCCCAGAGCACGAAGGCTATATGCCTCTGTGTAATGTTGTATGCTCTGTTTGTATGTGTTGCTGCTTCATGTGTGTTCAAGTAGCAGTTATTTATAATTACTGTAGCATATATGCTTATTTCCATTAGCCAGTATATAGCGTATTGCATTATATGTTAGCATTATGCTAGTGGCCTTTCAGTAGATTAAATTAAAGTACTGTACATGACATGGTTTTACAGTTGTTTTGACAAAATTACTTACATAACCTTTTAATGTGTTCTTTTATGGTTCTATAACTCGGTTACAAGTGTAACTTTGCAAAGTGTAACTTTACAAGTGTAACTTTGCAAAGACAGGCATCCTGTGTGTGTAGCAGCCTATTGTTATGTTTATAAAACAGCTGCACTGCTGCACCAGCAAGTGTATACTCATGGAAAATTACATGATCTGATGAACTGAAGGTCTTCTTAATCTGTTTTTGACCACTCTAGCTCAGAGTGCGCTTGGAAAGCGGGCGAGTAGGATTTCGGCCTGCTCTGCTCTGCTCTCTCTCTCTCTCTCCCTCTCTCTCTCTCTCTCTCTCTCTCTCTCTCTCTCTCTCTCTCTCTCTCTCTGTGTGTGTAATTTATATGAAAATAGCTCTGTATTTAAAAAAAACAATAAAGACAAGATTGCTTCCTTAATTATTGTGCAAAAAGAGGAATTTGCAACACAGTAAAAGATATCCATCCATTTTCTGAGCCGCTTCTCCTGACTAGGGTCGCGGGCGTGCTGGAGCCTATCCCAGCTGTCATCGGGCAGGAGGCGGGGTACATCCTGAACTGGTTGCCAGCCAATCGCAGCAGTAAAATATAGTAAATTGTAAATTGCTTGTACCCTTCTTTGGTGACGTCATCAAAAAAAAAAAATTATGTGTTCAAGTGTGATATCGAAAGCTCTTTAGAAGGTGAGTTTTTACATAGAAACAGCTCATTGTCATTCCGTCCTGTTCAGGGAATTCTGTTCAAGAAAGGAAACTCAAACTAGTGTCCCACAGTCCCCTATGCCCCTGCAGAACAGGCACTTGTGCCTCGGCTGGGCTGGGCGGCAGCTGCAGAGGATGGCCAATGAAGCGCCCGCATCACAGCGTCCTTTCATCGACTCAACTTCTTCACCAGGCGGCTGAGTGCAGAGATTGCGAGCGTATGATTAATAATGCATCCTGCGCATGAATCATCTCTCTGGGCTTTGTTGTCACGCTTTCATCACCATGTGTGTCTTTACACAGAATGAGCCGACTGAATATTGGTGTCGTGGTCCCCTAATGCTTGAGAAAAGAAAATCTCATGTAACACAGGCCGTCTCTTGGATGAACTCAGGTAAACTAATTGAACTTTATGCCATAATAATGTAGATAACATAGATTTATTCAATTTGCCTTTAAGTTATTGGTATATATATAATTTAAACTGTATAAACAAACAACTGAGCACATACATTTGGAATTAAATCATACAAAAATCCACATAAAAAATCATAAAACGTCCATGATCTCATCTAAGACATTTTTGCCCAGGGGAGAATGTTTTGTAGATTTTATAATGCTTAACTTCTTTTTACGCAAGTGAGAATGTTGTTATAGTTAAATTGGCCAATGGTGGCTTTGCACACGTGCCATTCGTTTGTCTGGATGTGCAGGGCTGAACATCTGCTCTCCAAATTTTGTGACTTTTCTTTTTATCCGCAATACTTTTTTTTTTCTCACACAATTTGGAAATTCATGGTTTTTTTTCTTGGTTTTTTTGTCTTTAATCTAAAGCACGAAGAAAACCATGTTTGTTGTTTTTCAGACTAAAGTAATAATCTCATTAAATGTGGAGTTACATGATTTTTATAAGACAGCGAAGAAATACATTTTTGTCAATACCAGGATAACATTGATGGTGATCTTAATTAAACGTCAGTACCACACTGAAGCTACCGACCGCCCTGGTCCGTCAACACGTAACACGTTTCATTAGAGTTGACATTTATTAACTGTTGATTTGCTCACTTGATGACACTCATGTTAAAATGTCACCCGTAAGATAATTTGACCTTCCTCGGACATAAGGGCTGGTGCATGTGATGTTTACAACCAAAGTTAATATTTTTGCTCGATGTGTTTAACCGTTAACTGCTTTAATGTAATCCGCCGTGGCTCAGTAACACTGAGATGGTCTAGGTTGCACAAGTTCCCCTTCCCTTAGCCAAAGACATGACATAAACATGGTTTAATTACCGCGGTTTAACTGTCAAGACGCACCAATCCCCAATCGCCACAAGCAGATGATGAATAGGATGCTTATTGCACTGGGACCTCTGAGCTTATACATAAACACACTGCAAAGCACGTCACATTAGCAGCTATCCCTAGGGACTCACACAAACCTTAAGTACTACTCGCATCACTATAATCCTCAACATGTCCTCACCTTAAGAATCAATGAAGAACATTAATGGGGCCTTTATATATCCTCTTAATATGCAGCATGTTCCCCTGAGAATTTGACAGAATTCCGTACAATAGAATGACACGCTTAAGTTAAAATGTAAATTTAAAAGCGGACTATGTCAACAAAGCTTTTACTAGAAGAGGTGTGAACCAAACACATTCATCGCGGGGGATACTTTCCAGACTCACCTGCTATATAGAGAGACTATATTACCAAAAAAAAGATTGTTTCTAGTTTTACCTCTCCCACACACTTTATACAGATTTACACTTATTTAAACATACTTTTTTTTGAAAAACATTGTAGATATCTCTCCTTTTAATGAACAGTTGCGACGCTTTCAGATGGGAACTTCATTTTATTTGCTGATTGGTATAATTAGTCATCTAACAAAGTGCAAAACATTCCTTTTTCCATCCATCCATTTTCTTTTACCGCTTCTCCTCACTAGGGTCGCGGGCGTGCTGGAGCCTATCCCAGCTGTCATCGGGCAGGAAGCAGGGTACACCCTGAACTGGTTGCCAGCCAATCGCAGGGCACATAGAAACAAACAACCATTAGCACTCACAGTCATGCCTACGGGCAATTTAGAGTCTCCAATTAATGCATGTTTTTGGGATGTGGGAGGAAACCGGAGTGCCCGGAGAAAACATGCAAACTCCACACAGGCAGGGCCGGGGATTGAACCCGGGTCCTCAGAACTGTGAGGCTGACTCTCTAACCAGTCGGCCACCGTGCCGCCACGTTCGTTTTTATAAAATACAAAGAAAATGGCCTTGTTCAGCTTGCTAGTGTGTCTTATCCAAGATTCAACAGTTCAGTTTCTCGAGCTTTGGTTTGGTCTTGTTTGAAATTCAGGACTTATGTGTGCTCGTCCTAAACCTTCAGACCATTTAGCCCAATCGTATGTATTATTGCATTGACAGAGTATACAATATGTCATCTAAACGATGTGTGACATTACATTTACAAACATCCATTCATCCATCCATTTTCTGGACTGCTTTTCCTGACTAGGTTCACGGCGGTCGTGCTGGAACCTATCCCAGCTGGGTGAGAAGCGGGGTACATCCTAAACTGGTCCCCAGCCAATCGCAGGGCACATCCATACATTTTCTTTTACCGCTTATCCTCACTAGGGTCGCGGGCGTGCCGGAGCCTATTCCAACTGTCTTCGGGAGAGAGTACACCCTGAAACGGTCGCCAGCCAATTGCAGGGCACATAGAAACAAACAACCATTCGCACTCACATTCACACCTACGGGTAATGTAGACTCTTCAATCAACTTACCCTGCATGTTTTTGGGATGTGAGAGGAAACCGGAGTGCGTGGAGAAAACCCACCCAGACACGGGGAGAATTTACAAACTCCACACAGGTGGGGCCGGATTTTAATCCCGGTCCTCAGAACTGTGAGTCAGATGTGCTATCCAATCGTCCACCGTGCCACATTTACAAACATTGTTAAATGGATTTACAACAAAAATTGCAAGCATAGAATGGATAGAAAATACTGTACGTTAATTGTAGTGTCAGTGTGTTGTCTTTAAAAGAGGCGGGATCTCGTTGGGTGGCGTGTGACGTTCATGAGTCTGCGTGTGCGTGTCTAGAAGTGAGCTGTTGGCAACAGGAGCTCCGGTATGATGTGCTCATTGTGTTTATGTTCTCCCAGCGTTCAGCTAACAGCTGTGCAGTGCATCGGCGACTCGCTCTCCTTTCCCATATTACCGCATTACACTTAGTATACTGTAAAACATATAAAAACATTGTTTCCATAAAGCTGTGATTTAGCAGCAGGTACGTAAACCACAATATAGAGGGGAAAAGTTGTATATTCATTAAATCAGATTACAAATTTCAGATGGCATGTAAGCACCATTTTTATAGTGGTACATTGACGAATTAGTTTTATTCATTCCGTGATTGACCTTGTAACTCTATTTATTCCCAAAATATGAGTGAGACGTGGGATGCTGGGCGGTTATTGTCGCGTTCTCTACCGTAATTCGTAAATTGGTACACATGTAATTCAAGGTGGCACTGCAGCTGTAAAAGGAATGGATAACGTAATTTACATGTACCAAATGTAAACAACATGACGGTGAACCTTCTGCCTGAAATTCTTCCCTCCCCCCCAGTTTGTAGAAGGGCAGCTGATGAAGCTGTGTGATTATTACACAATATGTGTGCACACACATTACCACGCAGTGTGCCTTCAAAGCACAACCCTCAGTAAGCCAAGCATTTATTATACATAAAGCCTGTGCGTGGCTCAGTTTTTTAGAACTTCAACTCTTCATGGCGTACATCGTGAAAATAACACATGTATTGGCACAGTCACAATATTGAAAAGATGAAATGTTACATTAAAAAATGGAAATGTTATTACCTCAGAGGCATTCTGATTATGGTCTTGCTTTATTGATTTGTGACATGAGCACTTACCAAGGATCTTAGGTGAACATTGGATTTCGTTCGAACCAAGTCTTTGAGAAAAATCCTTGGGTACCTTGTATCACTTGTGTACATCAGAAAAGCTGTGTCCACACCAGTTCGGTACCCTGGTCCAGACCAAAGCACTTGGTCATGGTTAAAACTGGACCAAAGGCTGCCGATTAAAAAGTGTATGAACGAACAAAGACCATATTCTGCAACACTGCTTGGTCTTGGTCCGGTATGGTGCACAAAAAGGTTAAGATGATAGTGTTCATAAAAAACGTAACAAGACACTACAGCCACATTTACTTGAGAAAAATCCAAGTCATTGGGACACCTAACGGGTAGGTGCAACCCCGAGGGTGCCTACAGAGATAGAAGGCTATTGTCGGGGTAGGATCAACAATCAGTCGCCATGTTGAAACTGAAACAGAATACGGGAAAACTTATCGGTTCCGAGAAAGTGGAATTTTTCAGAATTATGAACAGAAAAGGAAGTTGCCTTGTGGGTGCTGAACATCGCTTTACTTCTCAAATACATAATACAGGGACTCCTGTATTAGTATAGTTGAGAAGTATTGAGTTCTGTTCCTGTGGTGGTGAAAAAGTCGTAACTTGTTGTATCACTAACCTACTTTGTCGAAGTAGTAAAGTCATAATTATGGTAAATATTTGTATGAAACACAGTTCTAGGCCATAGATTCTGGGTGTCACAAAAGTCCCTATTCAGTTCCGTTTTACTATTTCATTGCAGGTGTCACTCGGACAGTTGTGAGGGTGTCAGCATTTGACAGCTTGGGCTTTGTAATTTTTGTAAGCATATCATTCCCTTGACCATGGATTGGCAACTGACAATGTACGGGGTTGCAGCTGTCCCCGCTGCTGTGTGACTGCTGTGCTGTGTGTTGAGAAGCTTTATGGTCATCACACTGCTCCACAGCATACTACAAACTATTCTAAACTATTCAAGTTTCTTGAAACTGGACCTGTTCTTGATAAATTATGGGGCAGAAGGTCTGCTACTACCGGCAATGATGAAAATACCAAACTCCATGGAGCAGGCGTTAGTGCAAAGCCTATATGTAGCGCTGCACGGGAACCTAGCATCCACAAAAGTTAAATAAGGAAAATAAAAACTCTGGGGAACAGAAATATGCACATTTTTTCAAAATATGTCAACGGTATATATATCATAGATGCATGGCTGACTGGCTTGGACCAATTTCAAACAGACTTTCAGGTATTTATGCATGCGTGTCACAGGTGCAGGTTGCTTTGAAGACACAGTTGACCAACTCATAAAAACATTTCTAACCTATTTATTGTGACCAATATGCTTGAATAGCCAGGCATTCTTTGTGGTATCATCTAAATATCATAAAGATGTTTTTACAAAAGAAAGGTCATTCATCTGGAGCATTTTCATATGAGACACCGTCTGACATTGGTGAAGGATAGATGTCGTTAAAACTCAGTGAAAAGACATTAAAATAAAATATAGTGGTCTTTATGGCCGCCAGCAGACCTGTCAGATGTCATTTACACTTTTCTACAGCAATCACTTTAGAAAGATTGGTAGCCGTGAGGCAGTAAAGGGGCAAAAAAAGTTTGTAACAACCCTTCAGGGAATCACTGATGTCGACTGTGCGCTCTCTTGCGATGAGTATTAGCATGCGAGACAAGGCTTCAGGTATATAAAAAAAAAAAAAATGATTTTAATCTCTCACAGATTTGCTTCTTCACGGTGAAATTAGCGGATGCTTTGGGTAATTCCACAGATAAAAGTCACAGATGTTGATAAACCCCCCTTGAAAACTGTAGCAGTATTCCTTTTTTAGAAACTACTTTGCATCTAATATTTAAAAAAAAAAATGCATGTAATGCCATCGGTTGCGATAATGGAGGTTATGAGTTATTGAGGCAATGATTGTCCACCATTTAGGTTATTTAGACTGCGCCATGAAGCATCATGGATGTGGTAAATGCTACATTTATGGGCATGGTAGTGTTTGATGGACATAAACTTCAAACTGCCATACTGCGTCCAGCACAATGGAGACACTCATCAACCGAATAGCTGGGGCTTGACATTCCTCCAGGGATCTTTAAAACACTGAGCCGCTCATTCAAACACTTCATCTGATAATTCTCTGAACGCTTAATGAGATGTTTTAAAAAACTAATACATTAAAATACTGTAACCTCTCTTAAGTAGATTCATTCCTTTTACAAAAAAAACATTAACTGATTATCTCAGTTAATAGATGACACATGAATAAATGATCATATGAATCGTCAAAGAATGATTGACTCAACATTGGTCCGTGTGTGTACAATATATATTTTTAAAAGGACCAAGCAATAAAAGTAGCAAAATAAAATGCATGCAACCGATGACATTTGATTTCATGGATGATGCCGGTTTAATTTCAATGTTCTACATGACTGTTTTCTTTTGCTTGAATTACGGATTGGACTTTGGGGGCGTTCAATTTAAGAGATTTCGCTGTAAAATGTTGCTGTTTGCTGTACCATAAGCCCACAAAATCAACTAATATCTGAAGAGTATTCCAAATATACTTGGAATATGGAATAAAAATAACTTTCCAATGTGTTCCTGTGTTTGAGGCGTGCCACCTACCCATCTTAATTTAGTGGGATTGCATTTTGAGTGCCTGAATGATCAGAAAATAAGAAATTATCTTTATTTGTACGTAGTGTATCGATAATTTACCACAAGAGATGTGATACGTTTCTGTATTGATATTTTGTCCCTCCCCTGGTGTATCCAGCTACGTGTTAACACTTGAGGGGTGTTACTGTACGACTGCTTTTAGATCACACTTCAGCACATTTCCTTTGACACTTGCTCGCGCTCTCTTTCCACACGACTGCGTCTGCCCGGTTTCCCTGAGGTGACTCCAGCAGGAGCAGACATGTCTCGTTGGTAAAGTGGATCCTCACTTCCCACCGGGGGCTGAAGGGCCAACGCTTGCATGAGTTGTTGCCTGACTGTCCGGTGCCCTCAGCTCGTAATGACTCACCCAAACACACAGCTGAATAACTCACAGAGACAGAATATATCGCACATTTGCGCATATAGCCCCGTGTTCTCCCATGCGCGCAAGAGGGAAAAGGCGAACAGCTGCACACTTTTGTAGTTGAACTGTTTCTCCCATCGACTTAAGTCTCTCATTTAGGCACCTTCATTCCAAAAATGCATCCTGGGTGCACAGTCCCTAAAATATGGGAGTTCTCTGTCAAATCTGACTTTCTGAATACTCTCCGATCAATTTAAGCGCTTTTTCTCTTTCGCACTTCTGAAGATGGATGAAGTCAAGGGCCCCCGGAAGGTGAAACATCGTATTGCACTCAAAGTTTGGATGCAGTTACAATTTACGCCCCCAGCAATTTAAATTAAGCGGAGGTGCTGGTGGGCCACCTCCAGTCCTGTGTGTTTGATGAGCAAAGATTTTGTTTTTCATCGAAGTCCGTTGTCTCTCCATTTGTGCTTCAGTGCCATGGACGCCTCCTCATGGCAGTGCTTTGAGTGCTCCCTGCCCAAACTACTTTTACTTTTGACACATTAAACCAGCACCTCCACCTTGAAATTCGGCTTCCTTTTTGACATCATTATGTTCATATTCCATATTCATATTCATCCATATTCCATAGGAATGTTATCATATTCCTGAGCTTTGATCCCACCTAACACTGTTTAAAACTTAGGAACCCCCAAAACTACCCTGGGGGAGGGCAGCACCAGAACCTGTCACAGTCTGCTAAAATGCTGCTTTACATACATAACTGAATGGACGATATATCCCAAAAAAATTTAAATCATTTAAAAAATGTGTACACGAGCAGAAAAGATAAATTTTCCCCATCACCTGTCAATTTGCCTGTGCCTCCTTATTGTCATGGTTGTACACAGCAGTGCTGGTTTGCGCCAGCCATTCAGTCGTGGAATTGAAAGACCCAAAATTAGCTATTGCAATTCATCTCAGGTTTGACAAGTCACATGAACATGCTAAATTAATAAAGATTCTGCTTTGGTGGTAAAATAAGTTTATATTTCCCACCTTTATACCACATTGTAAACCAGACCACATTGTACACTGAAAAGCTGCAGCAATTACACCAATGCGGCATTATGGCCTTTTACGACCCCAATTTCAATGAATTTGGGACTGAGAAAGTTGAGGAATGCTCATCAGACACCTATTTCGAACATCCCACAGGTGAACAGGCTAATTGGGAACAGGTGTGTGCCATGATTAGGTACAAAAGGAGCTTCCCTGAATTGCTCAGTCATTCACAAGCAAAGATGGGGTAAGGTTCACCTCTTTGTGAACAAGTGCGTGAGAAAATAGTCGAACAGTTTAAGGACAATGTTCCTCAACATACAATTGCAAGGAATTTAGGGATTTCATCATCTACGGTCCATAATATCATCAAAAGGTTCAGAGAATCTGGAGAAATCACTGCATGTAAGTGGCAAGGCCGAAAACCAACATTGAATGCCCGTGACCTTCGATCCCTCATCAAAAACCGACATCAATGTGTAAAGGATATCACCACATGGGCTCAGGAACACTTCAAAAAACCAATGTCAGTAAATACAGTTCGGCGCTACAGCCGTACATGCAACTTTACTATGCAAAGCAAAAGCCATTTATCAACAACACCCAGAAACGCCGCCGGCTCCTCTGGGCACGAGCTCATCTAAGATGGACTGATGCAAAGTGGAAAAGTGTTCTGTGGTCCAACGAGTCCACATTTCAAATTGTTTTTGGTAATTGTGGACGTCGTGGCCCCCGGGCCAAAGAGGAAAAGAACCATCCGGACTGTTATGGACGCAACGTTCAAAAGCCATCATGTGCGATGGTATGGGGCTGTGTTAGTGCCAATGGCATTGGTAACTTACACATCTGTGAAGGCACCATTAATGCTGAAAGGTACATACATGTTTTGGAGAAACATACGCTGCCATCCAAGCAACATCTTTTTCATGGACACCCCTGCTTATTTCAGCAAGACAATGCCAAACCACATTCTGCACGTGTTACAATAGCATGGCTTCGTAGTAAAAGAGCACGGGTACAAGACTGGCCTGCCTGCAGTCCAGACCTGTCTCCCATTGAAAATGTGTGGCGCATTATGAAGCGTAAAATACGACAACGGAGACCCCCGATTGTGGAACAGCTGAAGCTGTACATCTAGCAAGAATGGGAAAGAATTCCACCTACAAAGCTTCAACAATTAGTGTCCTCTGTTCCCAAACGTTTATTGAATGTTAAAAGAAAAGGTGATGTAACACAGAGGTAAACATGACCCTGTCCCAGCTTTTTTGGAAGTGTTGCAGCCATAAAATTCTAAGTTAATGATAATTTGCTAAAAACAATGAAGTTGATCAGTTTGAACAATAAATGTCTTGTCTTTGTAGTGTATTCAATTAAATATAGGTTGAACATGATTTGCAAATCATTGTATTCTGTTTTTATTTATGTTTAACACAACGTCCCAACTTCATTGGAATTGGGGTTGTAATATCCTCTCAGAAAAAAATAAACATTATTATTGTGGACAGAAAATATTGTACACTCCTAGTTAACCCAAGTTGACACTCCGAACTTGATCTGCCGTTTATGTGATCACGTTGCAGTGGATAGACTTCCTCTAAGGACTTCATTAATGACAAAATTTTTCCCCACAAGGTGACTTAGAGTAAACTCGGTTTGCTTGCTTCTCAGTTGTATGATCTTAAAACAACTCCTGAGGCAAAAAGTTCAAGCTGCAGCCCACTCACGTCTCCCAACACCCTTTTCGACTCCATTCAGTGCAACAGAGCAGCAGCTCTGCTCCGAGCATCTCTAATGAGCTTCATGGTTGGTTGAGCCTCTCTTTTCCCCCAGCAACCTTTTGTACCTTTCCCAAGGAGATTGAACACTGAAACTGGCCAAAAATGAAACAAAACAAAACAAAAAAAAATGCAAAAAACAAGGATTTTAAAAAAACATTTAAATGATGACTGACTGAAAAACCATAGGTCTGACTAAATCATTGATAAGTATAAAATCTCAATGGTGGGCTGCGGTCATTGCCTTCAAATGACATTGTTAAGTCACGATGAATCACATGTATTGACAAAACGTCAAGGGGTTGTGTCTATATAAAATCATATGCACCCTAAAAATACATCTGGAGAGTCCTCAGGTATGCGCTGCCCTTTGAGAAAACACCCAGGGATGTGGCATTGATTGATGAAATCTCTCTGAATGCTAATGTGACTTTAATCTCTCTCTCTCTCTCTCTCTCTCTCTATCTCTCTCTCGAACTCTCTCGAACTCTCGAGCTCTCTCGAGCTCTCGAGAACTCTCTCTCGAACTCTCTCCATACCATAATGTCAAAGAGCATGACTTTCAGCTCAACCACACAAATTGAAGAGGACAATGAGGCCCGATTGAAAACAATCATTTGAAAATATCGAAACGGAATACCACGGCTCTTTTGTATTCAATGAATAATTATAATCAGTTAAACCCCTATTTGGAATGGGTATCTGACTGAATTTCCTCTGACTCGACCATGAGGAAAATCAAGGCGTCAATGTATTGTAATATTTTCTTGTCATATTATATACATGGGCTGTGTTAATTTCTCCAAGTGTTCTTGACCCTTATTTCAATAGAGTTGTTCCAGAGCCAGGTCTGCGTAGATGTACAGAAACTCAACCTCTAATGTTCTTCTTTACTACTAGTTACTATTTTCTTTGGTAATAGGGATGGGCAATAATGGATGTTTGAGAATTGTATGTAATTGATAGTTGATTAATAATGTCTGGAAGAAGCACCCTGCAAGTGAGCTGTTGATTTCGAACTAGTTTGCTGTCTGAATAAGAGCAGGGAGATTCAGCCACATACTGTACAGTACGTCTACACTGTGGCAACGCCTTTGGGCAGCATTAAACTAATTAATATATTACTGTCATGAAAACAGGCATTCAGAACATGCACAGAGATTTTCCAATCTCGTTAAAAACAAGTCACTTAAGAATGCTGTCGATTGTGTGGAATTTAATATTGATTAATGGTGTCTTGAAGCCTCAATGGCTTCAAAACAACAATTAATGAAGAACTGACTGCACAAAAATGAACAAATTCTAAATGATCAGTTTGAAGCCCGTCCCTATCCCCATTGTAAACAACAATGTTTTATGCATTTTGACAATCTAAAATGAAACGTAAACTAATATAAGTGGAGAAAGAAAACTAAAGATCCAACCACTTTCAGCCAGACAGACTGTCTGTCCTAAACGAGGGTGATTAGTGAACAATGTCTGGCCTCATGAGCATGACAATGAAACAGCAAAAAAAAAAAAAAAAAAAAAAAAAAAAAAAAAAGGGGGAGACAACGAAGCCAAAAATAAGTTTGATGAAAATGGAACGAGCCAGCTGTTAAAGCATGTTTTGTCATGCACAAAGCGTAAAAGCATTAGACTTCAGCTCCTGTTTGCACTACAACCCAAATGAATATTACATGCAACATTATGTAAGAAAGGATCGCATAATCCTGCCGATAGACGGAGGATGTTGACTGAGTGTGCCTGCTTGCTTTTCATGCCAATTCCTAATTTTGCACACAATCATCAGCCACTGCACAACTCGATGCGTCTCTCATTCGTTTGGCTCCCCATCCGTGCCCCCCGAGGGACATTTCAGTCATGCTGGGGTTTGGACCCTCAGGTATAGCCTAACAGAAGCTACATTTTAATGTTCTGCAGTCTAATGTATTCTTTTTATTGTGCCTAACCTCTCTGAGGGAGGCTTACCCGAATTGGATTTGACTTGTTCCAACAGAAGTTTCATCGAACAACTGAATATGAACTTTTAAAAAACTACAGGGGTTCCTCGGTTTAAGACAGTGCCAATATGCAAGGTTTCATGGCATAAGAATACACACAAGAAGGCACATTTAGTTACTGCCATACTTACTGCTTCTCATGTGATTGTTTCATATTTAAAGCCTATAAGTGTTTTTCATACAAATGTTTAGTGTAATTAGACTACCACTGCATTAGTGAGAGACTACAGCACGTTCCCACCTTTGAAATTCAAATTTGGGTTACGTCATTACCGTGGGAACAGTCAGTTGTAATGTATGAAGCCCCATACATATATTATGCTAATGTGATTTTGGAGGTCATGGATCATAGTAACAACATAGTTCGAAGACCCTCAATGAATAAAAATAAATAAATAAATTCATAATCCTAGGTTTAGTTTAGGTCATTGGCTTTTGGTGCATTTTAATTCAATGCAATTTCTTGTGGGACCAATCAAGTCAACCGGTCTGTCCGGTTCCAAATGAACTCTATTGAGTTGTGGTTATAAAGCAGTCAGAAATTGACCTGCCCCCACTTGTCAATCAACCAATCGGGTTTTGAAAGATAAAAGGCATAATGGGGATGTGAATACAGTTCAGAAACAGATAAGACCCATACCAACTAAAATCAACTAATTCATACCATATAAAATGGACAATAAGTGATCACTTTATGCTCTGTACACAGAGAATTCAATACTTCGGTTTGCTAAGAAGGAGCTACTTTTACAGTTTGAACTCTGGGACCATCTGCTCTATAGATAGCGCTTGTCCTCAGTGCAGTCACGGGCGAGCTGGTGCCTATTCCAGCTGACTGGATGCGAGGCAGGGTGCAGACTGTCGCACGGCCCATAAACAATCCCAATTCCAATGAAGTTGGGACGTTGTGTTAAACATAAATAAAAACAGAATACAATGATTTGCAAATCATGTTCAGCCTATATTTAATTGAATACACTACAAAGACCAGATATTTAATGTTGAAATTGATCAACTTTATTGTTTTTAGCAAATAATCATTAACTGAGAATTGTTTACCACTGTGTTAAATCACCTTTTCTTTTAACAACATTCAATAAATGTTTGGAAACTGAGGACACTAATTGTTGAAGCTTTGTAGGTGGAATTCTTTCCTATTCTTGCTTGATGTACAGCTTCAGCTGTTCAACAGTCTGGGTTCTCTGTTGTCGTATTTTACGCTTCATAATGCGCCACACATTTTCAATTGGAGACAGGTCTGGACTGCAGGCAGGCCATTCGAGTACCCGCACTCTTTTACGACGAAGCCGCGCTGTTGTAACACGTGCAGAATGTGGTTTGGCATTGTCTTGCTGAAATAAGCAGGGGCGTCCATCAATAAGACGTTAATTGCATGGCAGCATATGCTTCTCCAAAACCTGTATATACCTTTCAGCATTAATGGTGCCTTCACAGATGTGTAAGTTATCCATGCCATGGCACTAACACAGCCTCATACCATCACAGATGCTGGCTTTTGAACTTTGCATCCATAACAGTCCGGATGGTTCTTTTCCTCTTTGGCCCGGAGGACATGACGTCCATCATTTCCAAAAACAATTTGAAATGTGGACTCGTCGACCACAGAACACTTTTCCACTTTGCATCAGTCCATCTTAGATGAGCTCGGGCCCAGAGAAGCCGGCGGCGTTTCTGGGTGTTGTTGTTGTTAAATGGCTTTTGCTTTGCATATTAGAGTTTCAAATTGCACTTACGGATGTAGCGCCAAGCTGTATTTACTGACATTGGTTTTCTGAAGTGTTCCTGAGCCCATGTGGTGATATCCTTTACACACTGATGTCAGTTTTTGATGCAGTGCCGCCAGAGGGATCGAAGGTCACGGGCATTCAATGTTGATTTTCAGCCTTGGCGCTTACATGCATTGATTTTGTCCAGATTCTCTGAACATTTTGATGATATTATGGACCGTAGATGATGAAATCCCTAAATTCCATGCAATTGTACGTTGAGGAACATTGTCCTTAAACTGTTGGACTATTTTCTCACGCACTCACAAAGAGGTGAACCTTGTCCCATCTTTGCTTGTGAATGACTGAGCAATTCAGGGAAGCTCCTTTTATACCCAATCATGGCACCCACTTGTTCCCAATTAGCCTGTTCACCTGTGGGATGTTCCAAACAGGTGTTTGATGAGCATTCCTCAACTTTCTCAGTCTTTTTTGCCACCTGTCCCAGCTTTTTTGGAATGTGTTGCAGCCATGAAATCCTAAGTTAATGATTATTTGCGACAACAATACAATAACAATAAAGTTTATCAGTTTGAACATATATCTTGTCTTTTTAGTGTAGTCAATTAAATATAGGTTGAACATGATTTGCAAATCATTGTATCCATCCATCCATCCATCCATTTTCTACCGCTTATCCGAGGTCGGGTCGCGGGGGCAGTAGCTTTAGCAGGGACGCCCAGACTTCCCTCTCCCCAGCCACTTCCTCCAGCTCTTCCGGGGAGATCTTCCGTTCCCAGGCCAGCCGAAGGACGTAGTCTCTCCAGCGTGTCCTGGGTCGTCCCCGGGGTCTCCTCCCGGTGGATCGTGCCCGGAACACCTCACCGGGAAGGCATCCGGGAGGCACCCGAATCAGATGCCCCACCCACCTCATCTGGCTCCTCTCAATGTGAAGGAGCAGCGGCTCTACTGTGAGATCCTCCCGGATGACCGAGCTTCTCACCCTATCTCTAAGAGAGAGCCCGGACACCCTGCGGAGGAAACTCATTTCGGCCGCTTGTATCCTGGATGTTGTTCTTTCAGTCACGACCCACAGCTCGTGACTATAGGCGAGGGAAGGAATGCAGATGGACCAGTAAATCGAGAGCTTCGCCTTTCGGCTTAGCTCCTTCTTTACCACAACGGATCGATACAAAGTCCGCATCACTGCAGACGCTGCACCGATCTGCCAGGCACAGCCCAAAAGGGTAACGTGGGTCCCCCTTCCCATGGGCTCACCATCTGTGGGAGGGGGCATAGGGGTCGGGTGCAGTGCGAGCTGGGCGGTGGCCGAAGGCGGGGACCTTGGCGATCCGATCCCCGGCTACAGAAGCTGGCTCTAGGGACGTAGAATGTCACGTCTCTGGTAGGGAAGGAGCCCAAGCTGGTGTGTGAGGGCGAGAAGTTCCGACTAGATATAGTCTTACTCGCCTCCACGCATAGCTTGGGCTCTGGTACCAGTCCTCTCGAGAGGGGTTGGACTCTCTTCCACTCTGGAGTTGCTCCCCTGCTCGGCCCCTGTACGTTGGGGTTCCATCGTTCTGCTGGGGGACTTCAATGCTTACGTGGGCAATGACAGTGAGACCTGGAAGGGCGTGATTGGGAGGAACGGCCCCCCCGATCAGAACCCGAGCGGTGTTCTGTTATTGGACTTCTGTGCTCATCATGGATTGTCCATAACGAACACCATGTTCAAGCATAAGGGTGTCCACACGTGCACTTGGCACCAGGACACCCTAGGTCGCAGTTTGATGATCGACTTTGTGGTCGTGTCATTGGACTTGCGGCCGCATGGGGGGGGCTGTCAACTGATCACCACCTGGTGGTGAGTTGGCTCCGATGGTGGGGGAAGATGACGGTCTGACGTGGCAGGCCCAAACGTATTGTGATGGTCTGCTGGGAACGTGTGGCGGAATCCCCTGTCAGAAGGAGTTTCAACTCCCACCTCCGACAGAACTTTGCTCATGTTCCGGAGGAGGCGGGGGACATTGAGTCCGAGTGGACCATGTTCCGCGCCTCCATTGCTGAGGCGGCCGACCGGAGCTGTGGCCGTAAGGTGGTCGGTGCCTGTCATGGCGGCAATCCCCGAACCCGTTGGTGGACACCAACGGTGAGGGATGCCTTCAAGCTAAAGGAGTCCTATAGGGGCTTTCTGAACTATGGGACTCCTGAGTCAGCAGATGGGTACCGGCTGGCCAAGCGGAATGCAGCTTTTGTGGTCACTGTAGCAAAAACGGCATGGGAGGAGTTTGGTGAGGCCATGGAGAAAGACTTTTGGACAGCTTCGAGGAAATTCTGGTCCACCATCCGGCGTCTCAGGAGGGGGAAGCAGTGCACCATCAACACTGTGTATTGTGGGGATGGGGGCGCTTCTGACCTCAACTCGGGACGTTGTGAGCCGGTGGGGAGAATACTTCGAAGACCTCCTCAATTCCACCGACACGCCTCCCCATGCGGAAGCAGAGTGTGGGTTCTCTTATCGCTGGGGTTGAGGTCACCGAGGTGGTTAAAAAGCTCCTCGGTGGCAAGGCCCCGGGGGGTGGATGAGATTCGCCCGGAGTTCCTCAAGGCTCTGGATGTTTTAGGGCTATCTTGGTTGACACGCCTCTACAACATCGCATGGACATCGGGGACAGTGCCTCTGGATTGGCAAACTGGGGTGGTGGTCCCCCTTTTTAAGAAGGGGGACCGGAGGGTGTGTTCCAACTACAGGGGGATCACACTCCTCAGCCTCCCTGGTAAGGTCTATTCAGGGGTGCTGGAGAGGAGGGTCCGTCGGGAAGTTGAATCTCAGATTCAGGAGGAGCAGTGTGGTTTTCGTCCTTGCCGTGGAACAGTGGACCAGCTCTACACCCTTGGCAGGGTCCTCGAGGGTGCATGGGAGTTCGCCCAACCATGTGTTTTGTGGACTTGGAGAAGGCGTTCGACCGTGTCCCTCGGGGGTCTTACAACCGGAGTCAGAGTTTGGTGCGACTCGTTTCCGGTGAGGGTTGGACTCCGCCAAGGCTGCCCTTTGTCACCGATTCTGTTCATAACTTTTATGGACAGAATTTCTAGGTGCAGCCGAGGCGTAGAGGGCGTCCGGTTTGGTGGCCTCAGTATTGCATCTCTGCTTTTTGCTGATGATGTGCTTCTGTTGGCTTCATCAAGCCGTGACCTCCAACTCTCACTGGAGCAGTTCGCAGCCGAGTGTGAAGCGGCTGGGATGAGAATCAGCACCTCCAAATCTGAGACGATGGTCCTCAGTCGGAAAAGGGTGGCGTGCCCTCTCCAGGTCGGCGATGAGATCTTGCCCCAAGTGGAGGAGTTCAAGTATCAAATCATTGTATTATGTTTTTATTTATGTTTAACACAACATCCCAACTTCATTGGAATTGCATGTTTTGGAATTTGGGAGGAAGCCAGAGTACCAGGAGAAAATCAGTCCAGAAGAGCCTTCTGCCCTAAACTAATTACCGACCCAAAAGTAACTGAACTCAATTGGAAATTGTAGATTGCAGTTCTTTGCTCATATTATAAGATGAGATACCCCTGCAGGGAAAGTCATTTGTAGGCCAATAAGTTTTGGCAAATAATGTCATCGGCACCTCTCAACATTTCCTCACACTGAAACCTTAAAGGTGAACAAAGCTCAATTAGGCGCTGTCATATATGCTATTAATATTGGCTTTACAGCTCCATCTGGACAGGAATAGTCCATTTGACGTCATAACTTTGCAAGTTTGCACAGAAAAATAAGTGTGTGAACCTTGTTAACTAGCGTATGGCTACACACAGTCACATACCACCTGTCATGGCCTCAAGCTAAAACCAACGAGCATGGAGTGCTGATGTTCATTGAGCTGTCAGGCGCTTTACTCCAACCAGCAGATGTGGAAAAAGTCTGTGTGTGCGTGTGTGTGTGTGTGCACTCAGCTGCTGGTGGTTTGGTTTGTAATTTGCAGCAGGAAAGTAAAACCCAAAGAACAATAACTTGACAATGACGGAATGGCGATTGTGTCCAGCCAACAGTCCCATAACAAGGTCTCTTCTCGCACGTGGTGTGTTGGCCCTGTTTTATCCGTCCATCAGACACCATACCCTTCCTCACCTCATCAAGTGCTCTTTCTTATCGAACTCGTGTTCTCCCCATGAGCCATTTGCTCTCTTTCATCCTTTTCACTATTGTCCGAGTGTGGACAAGGATCCAATAGATATAGGTTAACCAAAAGCAACTCAATCTGTGGGGAGCTTTTGTCATATGGATATGGTATCCACTGCTTCGAATTTACATGACGCTATGGGTGGTGATGATGGTGCAGATTTGGTTCCTTGAAATTCGAACGCCCAAATGTTGTGCAGTTAAGAGTTTGACCAAAATCTTCCTAGAAAATATTCCACTAGATTTTTGGAGTTCAAACCGTCATCATAGCTATACAATGGCTCCTTGGTTTACAATAGTCTACAACATATTACACACCCCTTCCAGCCAACAACAGGAGTACACGTAAGGAGTTGTTTCATTTTTCATTGTTACTGTTTTTTTATTTGATCATTTTATACCCATGGCCTTGAAGTCGCAGCACGGAAGATAAGTGTCATGTCTGCATCACAATTCTGATGTTTGGGATTCAAATCCGGGCTTCCTGTGAGAGGTTTGCATGGTCTGTTCTCTGGGTACTAAGGCGTCCTCTCACATTCATAAAGCATGCATGTTAGGTTCATCTAATACTCTAAATTGTCCATAGGTGTGAATGTTAGTTTGAATTTGTTTGTCAATATATTCCCTGTGATTGCCTGGTGACCAGTCCAGGGTGTAACCCACCCTTAGTTATTTAGTGATAGAGACTACGGTTTATTCAGATTTACGTACAAAATCAAGTTATTGTCTGTGATTTAGGACGGAAACTCAGTCGTAAACAGAGGATCCCTTGTACTTGAATGAAAATTTAAGAATTTGAAAATGTAATGTAAAACATTGCCTGTACAAGTTCATGAATATGATGGCAATTTGGACTTTGGAGCAAATATTTGGGACTGGGACTCTTTCACTGGGTGTGGGGCCACTCACTCATAACTCATGAATATGCGAATTGCTTGTGTATCCCCTCACTTATACTCTCGTCCTATAGATTTATAATTTACATAGTTAATCCCACCACACTTCAGTTGTACAGTCGGGTTCACGACTCTTGTCCTGCATGCTCCTTCTCCTGTCCTTGTCCTGTTCTATCTTGTCCTGTCCTTCCCTCACAGGGTGTGGCACTACAGCCCCATGCAACACTCATATTTAATGTTTCATTGTTGTAGATAATGTAATGATTGACTTCTCTCATCCTGTTTACAATTAGTGCTTTCTCTTTTGTCTTTGTTTTTCTCTCCTGTCTAGAAACTTTGTTCTGTTCGACTGATCGACTCTGATTCTCAATAAACTTCAATTATAATACTAAGAAACCACAGCAGAAGTTTAAAACTCCAGCGTGACACAGTAAAACTGTTCTGGCATAAAAGGGATACAGATCTTCCCTTCTGCTTGACCTAACAGCCGAGCAGGACAAAAAAAAAAAAAGAACGATAACAGAATTGAAGTTTGATCAGTGTCACAAAACCAATTGTGGCTGAACTTCCATCATAAATACAACTTAATGGAATTCTATTACTGGTGGCAGGTTATATGTTATGTTGCTGCTATGTTAGAATTGGAGCCACATATTGTTCCCCCTTCATCATTTAGTGAAGCTCCATGTAAGTGTCATGGGTGTGTGTTATAGTTGTTGTCTTCCCCCTGTCTCGTACACACCTGCTCCTGAGAGCATCTTCCCCACCTGTGCCTCGTTTACCCTAATTACACCATGCATTTAACCTTGTGTCTCATTCTTTCTGGTCGCCAGTATGTTGTACCTTGTTGTCACGTTCCAGCATTCCTTGTTTCCATGTCACCGACTCATAGTAAGCCTAGACCATGTTCTGATTATTAACCTTGCCTTTTTGCCTCACGTTTTTTTTGGATACTGTTGCCTTAGCGGATTGCTTGGCTGTGCACTGACCTCTACCCGTTTATTAAACCTCTCTTTTTGATACTGTCCATTTGAATTGGAGTCGTGCATTTTGGGTCCTGTCCTTTGTTCCGTGCATGACAGTAAATTTACGTTGCACTGCTCCCAAAAGCCATATCACGAAACGGGCAGACTACAGAAGGCGCTTCCATGTACCGTACCGCAAATGCTCATTGATTTTACTTCTTGTCAAAACCTAATACTGAAATATTGATAAGAGGCACATGTGCCAGCACTAAGACCAAAGTCGTTGCATCAAAGATGTTTTTTTTTAAGCAAATCCGCATTGGCCTTCAGACTCACCCCTTTCAACTAGAAACATGCGTGCAAGAATGGGTAAGGATGCTGTACAAGTAATGGTTGACAAAAGTTCAGAGGAATGTCTAAGAACTCCCTCAAGCCACGAGAATGTCTTGAAATATAAGGGATTTTATTCTGTGATTTAGTTCTTTGAATGAAAACCACAAAGCGGAGACTACTTGTAGATGTGAGGTGGAGAACGATTTCCCTGTCTGGGGCCATTTCAGTTTTTATAAAGATGAAAACAAATATGGCATTTTTTTCTCTTGTATTGTGCATTAAAAACAAAAAATAATGTCCCTTCATTTTTTGATATTCAATTGCTGACTGAAAATGGAAATAATGAATGTTACATGGAGTCACTGATGGTGTAGTGGTACACTCGCCTGACTTTGGTGCAGGCAGCGTGGGTTTAGTTCCCACTCAGTGACGGTGTGAATGTGAGTGCGAATGGTTGTCTGTGTCTATATGTGCCCTGTGACTGACTGGCGAGGATGGATGTAGTCCGCCTTTCGCCCGAAGTCAGCTGGGATAGGCTCCAGCGTCCCGCGACCCTAACCAGGATAAGCGGTGTTGAAAATGGATGGATGAATGGAATGTTACATGGATTCTTCCACCATGGCATATTTAAGTGATGGTTTTCTTCCATTGTCATTGGTTTGACAGGACTTCTCTTAGCCAGTTTTAAGCAGCTTTTTGTGAACGAAGTACTCAGATCTTGATGTTTCGATAATGTGTGACTGGTCTGGTGTCATGCATTTAAGTCTATCCACTTGTGCTGTTTGACAAGGAGAGTGAAAATGTAGACTAATAAGCCAGCTTTTCATGCTAGCCTGTAGCTTGTTTGATATTTTAGACACCAGAAGTAATTATTAGGCTCTTATGATAGCGAGGGATTTGGTTTTGCGAGAGCCTTTATGGCATTTGGCCACTGACAACATGGGGACCATTTGATATGCAACAGAGGATGAAATTATCTTAAAATACATTTTGGCCACACATTATTGGTGTATCAGTAACACATGACAGGATTTCGTCTGTGTGTGTGTGTGTGTGAGAGAGAGAGAGAGAGAGAGAGAGAGAGAGAGAGAGAAGCAAGGTATTATAATTCTCACTCAAACTATATCTGTAAAACTGTGAATCATAGACTATGATGACGCTACGTCGATGCATATCATTTTGTTTTTGGGGGGGTTTCACATCCGCAGTGTTCATGTTTTGAGATTGATAGCACTTGGAGAGGAACAAAGCAATCTACATGTAAATGCTTTTGAGGGATTGTAACTGCATTTAAAAAAAAAAAAAAACATTAACAACACCATAAAGGTTAATTGACGGATAGGGTTGTGGCTTTCATTCATTTCCAAAAGGTAAGGTGATTGGATTGTCTGTCAAAAGGAGTCTTTTTCGTGGCTTAAAGAGCTGCAGGTAATAAATCCCAATTAAAAGATCCTTTATTAGAAAGGGAAACAGCTCAAAGTATCCCACATCCCTATTGATCCTTGCTGCTAAGGATTGTCAAGCATGACCTCTGCTTATCTGGGCAAAGCAGATTCATCCCATCCCAAAAACAGATATCCTTACGAACACATACCAAGTCACAGGCACTTTTATTCTGTTGAATCCCAACTGAGCTATGGCCAAACACTGCTCATATATTTTCAGTCTCTTAAGAACAAGATCGTCGGCCAAAAGCTTTCTTTAACTAATCAGGTTGCACTTAAACACATGAAAGTAGCAATGAATTCTTCCAAACATTGTCTCTTATATTTAATTAGCTCATACCCAAAGTGCATCGAGCTAGCTGCAATGAAAATATTCTCCTTAAAAGAGCTAATTAATCCAAGAATACTGTCAACATCAATACACCAGCAAACGTAATGTTAATTGAGCTAAAGAATGAGTTACAACACAATGGCTGTATAGAGATGGTACTGCTGCTATTTTCGATACCAGTGAAAAGTTTCTTAAAGTTCTTCACTGACTGACTGTCAAAAGGAGAGTTCTCTTTATATTTGTCTATGTCTTGAGACTTTGACAGATAGAACCACCGAACGATGGATCACAACGCTTTAATTCTCAGTGTCTGCATTGAGAGGTAGAGATGAAACCTTCAAATGTATGGATCGACAAAGCAGCATGCAAAGCAGCAGAGAAGAGAAGGATTGAGACAAGGACATGATTAAGACCAACGATTGACCTCTTGATGTTGCAATTCAATAGTATGGTCAATGATTTTTGTCAATTTTTAAAGTTTTGTTCAGTTTCCAAAGCTCAAAGCTAGCCCAATTAATTGCGGAATTCCTGAATTGGAAAACCACAGAAACTGATGTAATTACAGTACATTCAGTTGTGTGACCATGTCACACAACTGAATGTCATTGACAGTAATGGCACAATATGTGTTTACAATTTGTCTGTTGCTATTTTTGAATTGTGTACCTTGTCATTGCTTAATAAAAACCCACTAAGGATGGCTGATGTTTCAACATTTTGTATTTAACTTTTTACGTCATTGTCTCGCGCAATGTCTTCCCATTTGCTTTATTTTTCTCGATCCTGGGACTTTTCTCTTACTTTTTGTGTCAGGTATCTGTCAGAATCGTTTCTGTAGAGCAATGTCACCTCTTACCGATGGCTTGGATGATGCCCGCAACCTTTGAGCCATGAAGGAACAGTCATGCAACATCGGGTTTATTTGAAGATCGCCCAGCGCGAGGAAACGAGATGAAGTGAGGTGGTAACTTGTGAAATCCAATGATTGATAGAAAGTGAGAACAATGTCTCCAAATATTAGTCCTGAAAAGAATCTACCTTTAACTTCAAAAACAGAATAAACGGTTACCAAGACAGATGATACAAATACCATATTTTCAGCAAATGATGGCCAGGGGTGTAACTAATTATTCTAAATGCAATTGATCTCTTTGAGAACATTTGTTGTGATGATAACCAAATGATGTTTTATTTGTTTTTAGCGTTAAGTGGATAATGCACGTGTCCAGACGCTCTTGATTAATCAAATCTAGTTTATGTGGAAGTTCTTGGAGTTTCTCTTTGAGCTAATCATCTAAGCATAGTTTTTTCATTAGGGTATCAAATGACTGCTTGCTTGTCCTGCTGCGAAATTTCGCCTACTAGTTGCCAGATTCCTCAAGAATATTCACCCCCCTGGAGTGTTTGAGGGGTTGACCTGGTTGTGACTATTCACCTGCTGTTTGCGCATTGGTGATGAATTAAAGCAATCTATCTTGAGCCCCACGGGGTGGGCGCAAAGGTGAGCGGCTAAAGGAGCCAATGCCCTCGAAAATTAATTCTTACCAAATTCTGTAATAGTTTTTTTAAATAAACAATATACTGTAATACTAGAAAAAAAGGCTTGCTTTGTTTTTACTAATTTGAGTTGATAAAAATATTTAAAATGATGTTACTGTGTTATTGTGCAACATTTTCCTCTTAAAGTTGTAAAAATGCAACTTTTTGTTACTGTATCGGTGTGAGTGATGTAATTTGTGTATGTACATGGTGCGTATGCGGTTTGCCTCTCCTAATCCCTTTTTACTAATTTCCTGCCACAGTGACTGCAAATGTGATTTAGCAATAGTCTAGCTACAATCTGGTACAAAGCATTTCTACTCTATTCTGTTTTACTATACAATTTCTCACAAATAAAAAATAAAAAACAATCAAATTGAAGCACGTATAGTAAAATAGAAAACAACACAGAAGTTGCAGGTTTTGAACCAATGACTGCGGGTAGCCATAAGAAATGTCTTAAAAGCGAGGCATTAATTTTTATTTTGGACAAGACTTTGGGTAATGGAGCGAGAAAGTGAACAATTTCAGTGTCATGAGACAAAGATCTTTCACATTTATAGGCAACGAAAACTAGAAGCCATACGAAATATCCTCACGGCAAGGCAATAAAAGGATGAGATAGCTACCACTGCAAATCACTCGTAATTCCTTCTCGCTGTTCATTGGAATTCAGCTCAGCCCTGAGAACACCGTGACAACGCTGAATTCAATTGCTTTGCAGTGTTAAAAATAATATTAATGTTTTAATCGCTCAAAGTGATGGAATGCCCTGTACACTACATGATTTAAACCCGTCATTGCTTGTCCATATCAATAACAAATTGCCCCACTTGTAATATCTTCCCACACTGCTGAAGCCCTAAAGCTCATGGCTCCAAAAGACCATAGGGAACAGCCCGGCGTGTAATCCTGCTAGGGTAGGCAATTTATCAGGTGATATTGCCTCTGTGTAGAGTGGGGGTCCCTAAGCCCCTCTCTAGCAAAGCACTATTGGGTTTGGACCAGAGGCAGAGTGTGGGGGAGGTGTCCTCCCTGATCTGATCTGTGGTCCACCACAATGAATCTTCACGGCGATCCCAGAGCTTCAATGAGCACAGCAACATAGAGAGTCTAATAAAGGCCTCCTGCAGCAAAGCAACATGTTTATCTCCGTCATGGCATGTCAGTTTAAAGATAGTTTAGTGGATTGATAACTTGGCCTGTGTTAGGTACGCCTTCACCAATTGGTTCACCTAGTTTACACACATTGGAATAGTTGTTTACTACTTCCATCCATCCATCCATCCATTTTTCAGCCATACACAACAGTGGTACAGTATATACAGGGAGGTGGTGTTTAACCTTACTTAACTTTACCATGATTTGAAATATTAAGATTTAGAGGTCCTCTCTATTGCTGTGAATTTTGGCACTTATTCCATAATTCTGGGCCTAACTCCCCCAAATTAGACTTGTTTTCTGATTACATATTTGATTTTCAGTAAGATTTTGGCCCACCCACATTTTGGTCGGAAGCAACATGCATGTGATGTCAGCAGCACACGATGAGGACATTTCCACATTAAACCCCTCCGTGTTCTGCGGTGTAACTGTAACCTATATTGAAAGTGTGGCTGTTTGTATTAAATGAGACAGTTGAGCTTTGTGTTGCCTATTTTTGTTGTGCGAAGTAGTTTTTGGTATGTTTTTCTCTCATACAATTGGAATATAAGGGAATAAGTGGCATGGTGCTTGTGGTGTGGAAATATCAGTACAGTAGCAGTTTGTTCATTCTGTTAACTTCTAATTGGCTCATAGTGCTGCTGATGCTGCTCAGTTCGCAGCATCATCTCGCAGCCTTTCAGCGGTCGTTAGAAGCGTCTCATATCCCGGTAGCCAAGTGTCAGGATGTAATGTACTTCCTCTAAATTACTGCACACAAGTCTCCGAGGTACACCTGCTTTGCTTTTTCCCAATTCAGTTAATTATTGAAAGCGCTTTACCAATGCATTGTGTGGTATTACAACATTGTTACACTAGCAAACTATGGGTAAGTAGGCAAGTGAAGGAAAAAGGCGGTCTTCCAGGTTTTGAGGCTTTATCTGAACTCTAGAATGGTTTCATTTGAAAGTGTTTCTTTCTCTTCTTCTGTCTTATTGTCTTCACTTCCAATGGCTGAACCACACGTGCACGGGGGGTGAAATTTGAACACTTTTAAAACCGTCAGATCCTCCCCTGTAGTGTCCAAAGCTATTATATCACAGTGACACATGGAAATGAGGTCATCTATTCTCTGTGGGCCAATCCTTATTCGTAGTTCTATAACTTCTCCTCGGTAGGAGAGCGGAATGCCAGAGTGAGATCATTAATGTGAGGAAAAAAGTACTGACCAACTCAGACTTTCATGCCCTTTGCATCATGACAAAAGGCTCGGAATATAGATCTAAAAGACCTGCCAGAAAATATATATTTTTTAAATATTTTTAACTCTTCTAAGCATATGTTCTTAATTGAATTTGTGGGGAAAAAAATCATTTAATTTATTCATTGTTACTGTTTTATTGATATTTTTATTTTTTATTATTTACTTTTAATGTAAATATGAATGCATTTCATTTGGGTTAGGGTTATCGTTTGTAATTTATCATTTGATAATTGTTTTGATATTCAACAATTTCCCACATAATGCATATTAGTATCCTTATTTTTAACAATCATAAATTTTGCTCCAAACTATTTGATATTGAAACAACAGAGCCTCTGAGGGTTGCAGCCAAGTCGTGTACTCCATTTTTCCTCATTTGTTAAAGACATGATTAATCAACAATTAATTAATCAACTTTACAAAATCGAGTCGAAGATTGATTTCTTACTCAGCGGGATGCACGTCAAAGAAACTCTTGTCTTTTAAAACGGTGGTTGGGAAGGTCAGGTTCACACGAGATCTCTGTTTTCCTCATCAGTCCCCCAGAGCTCAACATTGTGTGGGAACATTTATCATCTGAACATTCTCAAACATAATGGAATATTTATGAACGTGATTTTCACCTGCCCGAGTTGAAATTAAGTCGACCGAACAGTGATGTCTGCAGGGTGTGTGTGCCACTAATGGAAGTTACCGTATATGCAGTGTGTGTTTGTGACAGCGAGATGGAATATATTTGCCAACATCTTAAATATATATATTTACAGAGTGTAGTAATAACAGTTTTGCAGTTTTTTTAATAATGAATACGTGGGCAGCCTTTGCCTCGATTTCTGAGATTGTGAATTTAGATGGTTGTCTATATGTCCCCCGCAACCAGCGTTATAAAAATGGATGGATGGATGTTAGTACGTAAGTGGTAGGCTATTGTTATGAAAATATTACATTAACTACATTACTACATTAACTCTAATAAACATTGGAATAACACAGATTCATTTATTTCTGGCACGATAGAGAATACTGTAAGTTGTACAGCGCTTACTCACAGAATGTAGTATACGTCTTCTGTCAAACACTGCTGCTGTTGTCTCACTTATACTAAACAATAAGCCAACTCGTGATTACAAACATACAATTGTTCACTTACTTGAAACAGAGCATTGAACTATTGTAAGCATGTTTTGCCCCTTTTACAGTTACTTGAACAATAGTTGAACAAAGCATTATCATTAACTTCTAATTTCAAAACTAGTTATCCATCAATTTGTTGTCTATGTATAATCATATGATGAGGCGATTAAACATTGATATGCTTTTACAATCATAATGGCCCTCTGAGGAAAAGCATATCTACAATGTGGCCCGTGACAAAAATTAGTTTGACACCGCTGACCTACATGCTGCATACCCACGTCTAAATACAAAGGCATTATCGGCTGATCTCATGTACTGTAAAATCCTGTTCTGGTAAATAGATATAATAGTAATACAAGCTAACCTGCGGCATGGTGGCCAACTGGTTAGAGCGTCTGCCTCACAGTTCTGAGGACCGAGGTTCAATCCCCAGCCCCGCCTGTGTGGAGTTTGCATGTTTTCCCCATGCCTGCGTGGGTTTTCTCCGGGCACTCCGGTTTCCTCCCACATCCCAAAAACATGCGTGGTAGGTTAATTGGCAACTCTAAAATGCCCGTAATTGTGAATGTGAGTGTGAATGGTTGTTTGTTTGTATGTGCCCTGCGATTGGCTGGCAACCAGTTCAGGGTGTACCCTGCCTCCTGCCCCATGATAGCTGGGATAGGCTCCAGCGTGCCCGCGACCCTAGTGAGGAGAAGCGGCTCAGAAAATGGATGGATGGACAAGCTAACCTACAAGACTGTTAGCACCCTTACATCCAGATTTTGACCCTCACTGCTTTAAGGAAGCCAGAAATTGGTTTTAGACTACCAGATTGTATTGCACCAAGTCTCCTCCAATGGATTGTAAAACCGTTTTTTTTTTTCATAAATGTTCGGCTCAAACAAAACTGTTTACTTTTTAACTACAATGATTCATTGAGGGTGAAAAAAAGTTATTTTCATCTAAATTGAAGAACGATAACTATTATGGGCACATATTGAGATCTGAAGTGCTGCTACAGATATGCAAATATTTAACTTAATCCAAAGAAAACTGTTACCTATGTTCCGTGTACAAAAATCTTCATGATCTCCTGAGCAGGGTGCAGTGGAAATGTTTCCAGTCTCAAAATGGGTCTTAGATTGGGAATACAGTGCTCCCAGTTTCACATGAAGCTACCGAATGAATGAAATCACTGTGAAGTTGACCCGCTGTCAAAACCATCCAGAATAAGTATGTAAAACTAAGTCCAACTATATGACTGCCTCTTAATCTTAAAAAAAAAAAAAAAAGTAGCACTGCACACCTATCAAACAATGTAAAGAGGCTCTGAGTTCAAATCATGAACTTAACCTCGCTGTACACTTATCTTCAAGTCTTTCTTTCTGTAATATTCATGGTGAATACATTAAGAGACAAAAGCTTTGGTTCTTGCGTCTGACCAGATCATGTTGGGCTCTGCTGATTGTTGCAGCAGTTTTAAGTCGGTGTGACATTGGCCTCCAGGACTGTGACACACACAGTCTTCCTCAAAGGCCACAAACCGGTGAGGAGACATCGGCTTTGGCCGCTGGCTACAGTTCATCTACTGACGTGTACTTTGCTACATGAATGTAGACGTACATAAACACTCTGAATGTGCACACACAAACACCTGAAATGAGTCATGGCGCAGCGTGAAAGGACAACTCAATCTTCAGGTGTGTGTGTATGTGGCTGTCATGGCTACAAAATCGGCAACGAGTCAAAGCACTCGCCAGGTTCGCTTTAAATCTCATCAAAACAGGCCAACCATCTCTAAAGCCTTTAATGGGTTGATCATGTGGTTAACCTCAACTATAAAAACACCGGGCTACAACAATAGTACATATGTATTACCTCCGCTTATCATCTTCCAAAGATTAGATGGTTGTAGCTACTGTAGATAGCCCTTAATCACAAAAGAAACTAAGAGGGCTTCACCGTCCCACAATTCACAAAATCAATGACGTCTCATGGTCTCGATCCTCCCATCCGGGCAAGGAAACACTCAGAGAAAACCCACTTATGGGAAAAAGAACGAAGAAACCTTGAGGGGATCACAGATTCTTCCAGGATGACCAGGCTGCAATACAATGTTAGTTAAAACAGCATGAGAGTCCATTTAATGAAATGAAGCACCGCAAATAGACTCCTCCGGGGATGTGGTTCTCCTCAGGACCTGTCCCTGTCGGTCGATGCAGAATCCTCCAGAGCAATGTCTCTGGGGAATTGGTCCTCCCCAGATTTGGTCCCGGTAGGTCAATGCACAATCCTTTATAGCAACAGCCTCACCTGCATCATCTCCACCTTGGCCCCTTTTCCGTGCTTGACAGAGGATTCCTAGACTATCCGAATATAGTCTCCCATCCACAATTAGAAACACTGAAAATGAGAAACTGAAATTATTTCGCTAGAATTTGCTGTTGACAAAAGGAGAACAAACTGTCTTCCGTCCTTACTGAGTCTTTGTTGGAGGCGGCTAGTAAGCCCTGCATTTCAAATGCAATCAATTAACCAATTCAGTGTTTCTCTAAGCAACGGCAGCCTGACAAAAGTCACACACCTACAAACACACTTGTACACAGACACACACCGCTGCTGACTCAGTGGAAGCACTAATCCAAAATACTTGCCAGGATTCAATCAATGCACCTTAGAACTGATGGAAATGGGCTCCTGATAGGAATCTAATGAGGCCTCACTTGAGCAATTTATACTTTAACATGCTATTACATGCTTCTCCTGTGATAGCAGCACTTTACCAGGAGACAGCTTATTACAGATTCATGTATGAACTCCTCACCTCCAATGAACAAGGTGGAGTCCTTCACAGAACAAGTGAACTTTTAATGTGTAGCCTAAGTCATCACTATCCAGACTTTCGGGGCTTACATTCATTACAATCTCAATTTAACATGTCGCTATTTGACAATTACTTACAAGTCCATGTCTTGGTTTTGTGTCGCAAAAAGAATGAATGAAGGCATGCATTATACAGTGTAACATTTCTTTAGCATCTCCATCGGCCACCATGAATGTCTTTCAAACACCTCATGCCACACCTCCCCAATTAAAATGTAATCACAAAACCCAGCAAAGAAATTACGTCTCTTTACCCAACCAGCTGAGTGGGGCAGACGCAGGATGGGATAAACTGGTGGAGAGTGTCTGGTGCACTAAAAAAAGTCTGCATTGTCAGCACTTAACCAGGAAACAGCCTATTATAGCTTCTCGTACCAACTCTCCACACCCATGAACCAAGTGGAATTCTTCGGAGAAGAAAGGAGCTGAAGTCATCACCATCTGCAAGAACATTCACTCCAAAAGCTCACCTATCCAGATGTCAACAAAGGACTCGAGCATACAAGAGCAGCATTCAATTTGTATATATTGTCGAGTGAGAATCCCATGACAAAAGCCAGGCTCCCATCGAGATACACAGTTTTCTTCACTACGATTCTGCCGTAGCTTGACGATGAGGATTCTCTGTTGGCCAATCAAAAGACGCACATTGATGCTGAAAAGAAGTTTCAGCCAGACAAAATTAAGAGATTTTTGTTCCATTAGTAAGAGAAGAAACAAGGATCTGGGACAAGCAGAGAACTCTAACAAAATAGACCCAAGTAAATACATTTGGGGTTAAGGAGTAAGGCTCAGTGTCTGAAAAAAAACCGAAAAACATGGACAGTAAATTCTTGATATTCTATGAACCGTCATACTGCCGCCCGTCTCACCACAAGCTGCATTTACGCATTTTGCAAAGTCTTGGAAAGGATGAACCCTATTTACAAAGGGCCAGATGTGGGAAAAGGCATGGAAAAGCTCTGAAAAAGCCTGCATTTGAAGATAGTGTAGGAGAGTAACACACTGCCTTTCAAATCATCTGCTGGTTTGTACGCAAACTATACAAGAAAAGACTCCAATTTTCCAATGAGCAAAATAAATGCTCAGGAGCTGCAAGGCAGGCTCGCCTCCCAAGACAAAAAGTGGACTGGGGAAGAGTGATGGGAGGAGAGGAAGCTGACAGCCTCGAAATAAATGACTCGACTTCAAAACACCTCACATCTTCCATATCCCTGCAGACTCCACACCAACAAAACAAGCAAGCAGTGGAACAAAAACACTGCGCTCTTCACTGCCGACGCTGTTCATTAACAGCTAGCTGGTGCTTTTATGGCATCCTACGTTTCAAAGCTGCGTCTGACTCCTCCTGCCATCGTGAGGAGAGAGAAAATAAGCCTTTTGTCAGGGGAGGTGGATGACATCCATTAGTTACAATTTTGGGTAACAAGCCAGCTGGTGTTGCAAATCCTTAAACCCAAACAGACCTTACAGTGTAATGAAATGCTGACTCAAGACAGGAGGGCCAATTAGTGGAACACTCAAGTCACCAACAAGTCACCAAAATCACAAATATTTCAAGTCAATGCTAATTTTAAGCAGACAGAGCATACAGAGGCTAATGTATTACATTTGGGGAGGTGGTGTGGAGGTGAGGTCTTCATTTGTACATTTGCATTTTTTTTTTCTTTTTGTTTTTGATAAGATTAAAAAAAATTACAGGTATATGACAAATTGACAAATGTATGTGTATGTAAGTATGTGAACAATAGCATTGATTAAATGAGATAAATAGAGTTACATTTTGTTCTGATCGGAAAAGGGAGGTGCTTTTTTGTTTTTTGTCTAATGTCGAAGATGCACTGCTAAAGAGTCCCTTACTGATTCAGGCAAACTAAGATTACAATAAGACTGTACAGATTAACATTTGGCACATTGTGACAATAATGTGTGCCAATTTTGAGTAAATACGGTAGGTAAAGTATGCCGCAACGCTTTCCCACTGTTGATAAATGTTCCGTTGCAGGCATCAAGAGAGCCTCTTCCAGATGGTTGGAGACACAGGTGGCCAAACAAATACCGATGGCCCGAGATATGCAGACGCACTTGGGAAGAACGACAGCTTCACACCTCACGAAGAGCAACAATCTCTTCACCTCTCTTGACTTCATCAGCTTGAGGTGACCTCGAAAGGTTGACAGCATCGAGCAGATGCTGGCCAGCGGGGAACTGGCTGGTTGCGGTTGTCAAGGTTACGGTAATGTTAACAAGTGAGGCTATTAAAGTGGATGTAGGAAACAGTCCGAGACACATTTTGTGCTTTCAAGCAAGACAGAAATTATGCCTGCTCGCGTTTCGCTGTTCACAAATTCACATTTATGATTTTTTGGTATTTTCATTTTTGTATTTTTTATTTTATTTTATTTTTCTATAACACTGAGATTACCCAAGCCCTGGATAATAGGAGAGTTGTAATTGGTGAAAAGGAAGTATCTTTCAGTGATACGTTTCGATTGAGAGACGAATGTCAGGAAGTTTAGCCTGGGTTGTTAGTCCAGGTATGGACAGTCTTTGGCACATGCATAGATTTTTTTCGAAATCAAATCATCTGTAAAACTATTATTTTCATGGGTAGTCTTATAATAGAAGTTTGAAATTATATTAAGGTCTTTCAAATCATAGTTTGCAGTATACATTATTTACGGTATGAAACTATAAATATAGGCAATAATAAACATTTTTAGGGGGACCTTAATTACTCACAGTTTTTTGCTGTTAGCGGCAGGGCTCGGCCTCTATATACACAGTATATAAAAGTGTATGAACTCGATACATTATATTTAGAAGAATTACTTCTCCCAAGCAGAAGCAGCAGGGAAGGGTATGGTAATTGATCAAATTAAGAATTCTGTACTTTGGAATTGATTGTTAATCACAACTTTAATCAACTGAGGCAGCATCGAGTGCTCGTTTTGCTCTGTTGATTCTCACTCAATTAGTTTGTTGTCCTTAATTCACCATCGTTGATCAAGGACATTCATGCCCCTCCACTACTGTCACATGCAGGTCATGTTTACGTGACTATGGATTAAGTTATCTGTTTGTGTTCAAGATTGCATAAAATCATAGCCTTCAAGCTTTCTAGTGATTCCCACAAACGTTTGTCAAGGATCGGTGCATGGAATATGCAGTAAGTAAATCTCGTGATCTTAATAAATGTTCCAAATTTCTCTTTATCCTTTTTCCACTTTTAAGAACTTGGCCTCAGCTGAGGTCATTCTTAATTACTTTAGAGAATTACTAGTTTATGATAAATGCTGTGCTGTACTCAAAAACCTGGTGGCCTCTGTGAGATTTTTTTTAAGTGCTTGAATTCCTGCGAGCTGTGTTAGACTTTTAAGATACCAACATCTTCTAATCGTCCACTTAAGAAGCTTATCTGGAGCATAAAATCTGATCTACGGTCGTTCTATTTTTTGATGAGTAAATAATTACAACCATTTACCACCATCAAAGAGGTTTCATGCAAATCATCAAAAGGTTGATGTGTTATTTCTGCTTTTTGTGGATTAGTGAGTCCTCTATTGAAATCTTTCAGGTGCGCAGATCCTTTTAAAGATGTCTTTCGACATATTTTTCACAGTATTGACAGACATGCGCCGATGATGTGGTTTTGGCTAATTGGCTGTTTTGTAAAGATGAGGATGAAATAAAGCGGGATAGGATTTGCTGTAAAGAGAAGGGATGTTGTGATATTGTTTCCAAAATAGAGCCTAATGCTACGTTTGGTGCGCAGACAACATAGATTGCCTGTCAGGGATCATCCCAGCTCACATCAATACTGCTTAACGTGTATTTGTTTGTCCAGGAGGGATAACGGTTGCCACTATTAGCCGTACTTAAACTCCCCCAAAACAAAAGCGGATCACTTTTAAAATCACATCTATCGTATTTTGGCAAATAGTGGTCGAGAGCATTCATTTGCTCAAATGCAGATGCGTCTCATAGGGCATTTTTGGAATAATCGTAAACAATAATAAAGTGGATAATGCACCCGATAGTCACTTGGGACACACTGTCTATTAGAGCAGTGTTTCCCAACCTTTACTGAGCTATGGTCAGTGTTGTTTTCATGGGAGGGAGGGGGGGGGAGGGGGGGGGGGCAGTCACGGGCAAAGACCCCCAAATGAGTTCATGTGCCACCCAGCCCCCAGCTGGCCAAACATTATGATTTTAATTCATGCGTAAATGGGTTTATTTAGGCCAACTAACAGCAGGGGTTAATAAAAAAAATTTTTTTAAATGAATAAAAATAAGAAATAGTGTTGATCTTTTGCATATGGTCGTGTTTTATCTTGTGTCAAAGTACAGTACAATATATACACGCATCTGATGGCCATGCCATCAAGCTAAGTGTTAAGTGAGCTGACCGCTTTTAAACCTGGACTTACATTTGGCGCCTCCACAGCAGTAAAATTCAGTTTTGATTGAGGGTCAATGAAGTTCAGTATTCATTTAACAACACATTTGTTATCGTGGTTTTCATTGGTGTCATTTAATAAGCAGTATAATAATATAATACACTCATTATGGCTGTCCTATGGCTAATGAGAGGTACTGGATCATTTGTTAGAATGATTTGCTTGTATCCTTCCCGTGGATTTCTAAGGATAATCCGGCGTTGAACTTTTAGATGCATTATGAACCCGAGCAGGCTGTCAAATTGTCAGGTAAAGGCAACGTAAATAAGTTGATGGGATGTGTGAGTGTAGCGAATCACAGGAACATGCTGAATAAATCACCGGGTGCCACTTTTTGAGCGTTTACACGTTGAAGTGTTTACATTTGGGCCCACATCAGATGTGCGTCCTTTTAAGAGTTTTGCATCTGACAAAAAGTTACTTTTGGGATGCATCATTCAAGTGGAGAACAAACAAATGTTTAACAAAATGAAATACTCTTTTCTCTTCGTCTCTTAAAAGTTTCACTTCTATTGTGTCTCATGTGAAAAATGCATAAGGAAGCAACTCTAATGTATCGCTTTAGAAAAAAATTCCCTAGTCAGCAACAAATAAAAGTAGGATACCTCTGATTTACCCTGAGTGTTAAAAATAACTTAAGGCAATGGTGTGTTTCCTTCACATGAGTGAAATCCAATCTTCAAGTCAAAAGTTTATACAGAGACAATGTTTAAATCCTCTTTTTTATTTTTTATTATTGTCTGTTATTATTCATAGACAGTGGTGCCTTGTGATATGTGTGTACCAAGCTCATAACTGAAAAAACTTGTATCTCAAACCATCTTTCCCCATTGAATTTTTGTGATGTGATTTTAATTAGAAAAACAGGACTTTATAACAGGTCACTGTTGGTGTAGTGGTACACTCGCCTGACTTTGGTGCAGCCAGCGTGGGTTTCACACCGTCCCACTCAGTGACGGTGTGAATGTGAGTGTGAATGGTTGTCCGTGTCTATATGTGCCCTGCGACTGACTGGCGACCAGTTCAGGGTGTAGTCCGCCTTTCGCCCGAAGTAAGCTGGGATAGGCTCCAGCGTCCCGCGACCCTAACTAGGATAAGCGGTGTTGAAAATGGATGGATGGATGGACTTTATAACATTTTACTTTATAAAAACTATGTAAATACATAATAGTAATGGCAATTAAATGTAATGGAAGGAAATGAGCAGTTTTTGCCACCTATTTTGCTTCAGTTCAATGTACATTGTACTGCTCCTGCACGCCTTTGCCACCTGGGTGCAGTGTAATACAGACATACATATATACATGGAGGTGCTCAGTACCTCACGTCACCTCACGGTCCTCAGTAAGTTGCTACATTAGTCGTTTTTGGAGAATACAAAGAATATATGCTTGCAATTATTGTTATATTATCTATTTCCATCTGTAATTTGTTCTATTTTGTCAGAGGATCTTTAAAAATGAAATGTGCTTTAATTTCGGGTTTTGTTTCGCAACAGTCTAGACGTCCGTACGTGAACTCCAGTGTGAATCTGGACCCAGACCTACAGTTTAAAAAATACAGGCTGCTTGTATAGAGATTTACAGTACCTTCTGTGGTTATTATGGTAGTGAATATATGGTTTATTTCAACCCCCTTTGTGAGTGGGAGAGAATGAGGCAGAAAAGTGTTGAAGTTAGAGATAGAAAGTTGAGTGTCCACAGTTAATATGCTTTAAAACAAGAAACTTGTGAAGGAAAAGGCTTTGTTATTATTATTACTTCTAATTATTTAGAAATACTTGTGTAAATGTACCTTATCAAGAAAGCATGCAGTCAAACTCAAAGCTTTTTCTTTGTTATTCTTTGATATTAAATACAGTGATTTAATAGTGCTCCATTTTCAGGCACTTTAGGATGCCTCATTCAAAAGCACTTTACATTTCAACAAAAATTTTAACAAATGTAAGAAATTATTTATTTCTTCTTCAAGTTCTAGCATGAAAATGAACAATACATATGTACGTTGGCATTCTATCTGTATCTGTAACAACTGTGTAGCGTTTGTGTTAATGCATTTGTTTTGTCTTCTTCTTTTCTTTAATTTACTTATTGTCTTTCCATTGACGCTTTTTCCAGAAGAGAAAAGGACCCTTCACAAGGCACGCCAATCAGACAATAATGAATAGAGCAATTTGGGGGTGATTATTAAGTGTTTTGTACCGTTCCCTTTGTGCGTAATTCATCAGGCAAGCGTTTTGAATGCACTAGGAATGGATGTGATAAATAATTATGACAGGCTGTCGGATAAACATATACTCTTAGAAGAATCTCGGGGGTTGCCTATGGGAAGGATTAAGGCAGGGGTGGACAAACCCTCCATATCAGAGGCCATTTCAGTTTTTACAGTACTTTGAACAACCATTGATACATTTATTTAAAAAAACATGAATAACTAATGATTACTGTGATATATTATGGACATTTGTGGGTTAAATGTTTTGGGGATTTTTGTAACAGTACCTTTTGTGAGGCCTATGAATGGATGGATACATCAGACAGATGATGCTAAATTGCTAAATACAAGATTTCTTTTTTTTTTTTTTTTGCTCGTGGTGGTTATGGCAAGGCAGCGAAGATCAGACAAGACCTGTTTTTACAGAAATATTGATTAGAAAATGCTCTAGATGATGTACTTGTGTTTTATTGCATTTCTGTATTGATGGTTCCTGTAATTGAGACATGATAGTGGTGGTATCAAGGGGTGGATTAAGTCGGGTAAATCGGGTGCAGGTACCAAAAGCATGGCCCACCACTTTTATTGTGTAACTGCATGCTTGAATCTTCAGACTGGTGCGCTCAGTGAACGTGTGCCGATTGAGTATCAAACGCTCTTGCGCGGCATACACTGTATGGCTCTACTACTGTTTAGGCCGAGCTATAAAATCCACAGATGTTTTATTGAGAACGTGATCAAAGTCCAAGTAAACGAAAGAAAACCTATTTCAAGGGATACATGGAGCTTGTTGATGACAATGTATGTTTTCAATGAACTCTAATACTGATTCAGTCATACTTGTCACGTCGTGCACGGGTTATTACATCACTCAAAAGCAACGAAAACGTGGCTTTTTTTCTTTCCGAGGACGTCAAGGTTGTTTCGTGTGACCCACAAGTGCTATCCTTAAAAAAATAACGGGACGTACTCCAAAGAATGACTGACATCCCTAATTCCCCTTGTCAAATTTAACTTTGTTCCACATTTGTTGTAAAACGTGGAAGGAAAAACTTTGAGAAGTGATTAGGATGCAACATCGAGATGAAGTTGGTCATTAATCAAACGTCTGGCAGGGACTCATCAAACTAATCGTTTATAAAACTGCCTCGTTAGTGATATGCGTTAAAATGCAACAGTTTATTGAAAACCTTTCAAAGAGACACCGAGTTGCCCCGGCAGACCGTTGATAAGAAGCTTCACAAAAACGACCCATTCCACGAGATAATGATTTTGACGCCGAGCCAAGTCATAGAGGAGCTTATTTTCATTTTGCTGGCTGAATGACTCTCTTAAATGAGACAGAAGTCACCCTGCCTTCATTCTAACCAGTCAATTCCATTTGTCTTCATAGGCTTTCATTGTGCCGCGATAAGCACGAACAGTGTGTTTGGAGTGTCGACGAAACCAGGCAGAATGATCAAATTAACATACTTAAAATAAAAAGTTGATGATTAATAATCTACACAGTGTGAGTGATCATTTCGGAATGCTGTATCTTTGAGGAATTTGCCTCAATTTTCAACCAACACTGTACATAATGGCACAAATTAAAACTTGTTTTGATTCGATAGTTGCATTGTCGAAATTTGCCAATGTGGAAGTCTGCGTGGATGTACCTCAACTTTGCATATCTGATGTCATGTTGGTCTTCTTTAGACGGCGTGAATCAACAGTGCCTCTGCTGGTTGCAGTTGTGCCATTTTGTCGACATTTCCTCAAGACATTTAATCAACAATTCCCCCCACATTAATGTAAGCACATTAACATTCTCTTGGAGCCTTAAAAGCAACTTTCAAGTTTCTTGGTTCGCTAGGCTCAAGTCCAGATGAGAGACTGTGATACTTTCCATGCATACTACTAATTATTATTACATTTTTCTCAATGCGTTCAAATGATTTTTTTCTTCTTAAGGTTCAGTGCAAATCATCCAACTTTGACTTTAACTCTGGTGGGCATAGATATGTATTAATAATAAATCTGGAATCATCATTCTTATTGCCTCTGCGGGGAATTTGCATATATATTAGATTATCATTAGATTATCAACACAGCATGCATAATATATAAGTAAAGAGAGTGCTGAAAATTGCCTGACACTAGGCAACAGATACTAGTTGAATTAGGAGGGCAGTTAACGATAATACCTGTATATAATACAGTATACTTTATGTATCTACAGTATATACTTTTTGGTTTGAAGATGACCTGTTCAGATTTAACATAATTTAGTTTGCTCATCAGAATATCACCAGTTCATGAGAAAACCAGTGCTGATTCCCAGTGCTGTGAAAATTTAATAATCTCCAGAGACAGTAAATGAGAAAGCTAAAGACAGCATTAAAACATCAAAACCTGATGTCCCAGGACCTCCTAATCCTGAAAGATTATGACTCACTATTAATTCAGGTCACCGCAAATTCAACTGTGAATTAACAGCGACTTCACTAGGAAGATACTTCATCTGAACCTGGGGCTGACGTTTGCAAACCAGAGTAGCATCAAATGCGCTCTTCTGCAACAAAGTCAGCAAAATATTCAAACATATTTAGGAGGGCAGTTGCAATTTGAATTTTGAATCGTGTTACTGATAAGGTTTGATTTTACATGGAATTGGCAAAAAATGCTTTTTACACAAACCCCTTTTAGTTGTTGTTTGCTGGTTTTCACAGAATTCCTATTGGCACTCGAGCACGGTTCACCTGATGCGAAAGCCATCACACCTCAATCGGGCCCAACCTAAATTTTTACCTTAAACGTCTCTATTGCTGCCTCCTCAATTGTATTCTGTGATGCTGTGTGCGCGCAATACAGCAGCTAACATGATGAAGTGTATGACAAGCGGATTTAACATTTAAAAGCTAAATTTGACTATCCAGAATTAACATTGTAGATATCAACGTCTTTCTGACTAGTCGAGTCGTAATTACATTTTGAATAGTTGGAATTTTCCTTGCCGGCAGGGTGGGCGACTGGTTAGCACATTCGCCTCACAGTTCTGGGGACCGGTGTTCAAATCCCGGCCCCGCCTGTGTGGAATTTGCATGCTCTCCCCGTGCCTGAGTGGGGTTTCTCCGGGCCCTCCAGTTTCCTCCCACATCCCAAAAACATGCGTGGTAGGTTGATCGGAGACTCTAAATTGCCCGTAGGTGTGATTGTGAGTACGAATGGTTGTTTGTTTCGCGTGCCCTGCGATTAGCTGGCGACCAGTTCAGGGTGTACCCCGCCTCTCGCCCGAAGATAGCTGGGATAGGCTCCAGCACACGCGTGACCCGTGTGAGGATAAGCGGTAAAGGAAATGGATGGATGGATGGAATTTTCATTCATGATATCTAATGTAATTGTGTGCAATCAAAAGTAAACTGTATGTAAGTCAGTTTTGCATAGTCAAGAGAGATCTAATCAACAGAGATTTGATCCTAACTAGTCATAATTCTAGTTACAGATATCTTCAACTTAATTTCACCTAGTTAAAACTTAATTTAAGATATCTGAAATGGGACAGATACCTTAAATTGAGGTGTATTCAAAATATCTTAAACTGTATTATGACTAGTCAGAATTAAATCTTAGATATCGCAAACTGGAATGACAAATATCTACAATTTATTTGCAAATATCCGTAATTCAACACTGAATTGCAGGTCGCATATGTAATGAGGAGCCCCATACAGCATAAATAGCACAAGTCGTGTCATTTGTCCTAAGTGAAATGACTTTACAGATATCTGAAATGACAATGGTGGATTGGATGAATGTATTTGCAGATATGTGCAATGTTGTTTTTGACTAGGCAAAACTAAATTACAGATATCTGCAACACATATCCAGTTGAGCTGCTAATTGGTAAAAGGGCTTGGCATAGAAGTGAGTTGTCATTGCTATGTTCCCACAATGCTTAAAAATCATTATGGTGATCTGACTTCAGGCAAGATGTAAACAAACTTTGATTTAACGGGTACATCTTTGGTTTAGTATGTTTGCAGTTAGCACCTGCATATGCAGCACATCCACTTTTCATCGTGCAAATGAGGACAATGTGCTGCAGTTGTGGTTTTAAAGTGCACTCAGCTATATGCTGGTGTCTTGTAGCCTGCTATATTGCTCTATTTTGTGTTCTTTTGACGTGTTTTATTCGCTTGTCACTCAATCGTCCATACAGCGCACTTTATTCCTGCTTCATTCTTGTAACCAATAAGAGAAGAGAGCAACATCACATGAGACATTTTAGTATTTTCTTGAATTTTGACCTTGTGAGAACGAACCAAACTAGGGGAACCGGATCAGAAAAAGTGAAAGTGAGTGAAGGTAGGAAAGCACTCTAAATCTGAACAGCAGTGTGGAGATAATTGGATGGAATTTGCAGAAAATGTGTGTTCTTCGTTAACCTTATGGTTATTTATTTTTTAAATATATACAAAAGGGCAGCATGTTGGGCTCGTGGTTAGCACATCTGCCTCACAGTTCTGAGGTTAGGCTTGGAGTTGGGGTCATTAGCCACCCCAAATTGTTTCTCCCACATTCTGCATCATGCCCAAAGTCAGTTAGGATAGACTCCAGCACGACTACTCGAATGAAAAGCAGAATAGAAAATGGATGGACGGATAGCTACACAATGGTTGTGGGAGAACGCTCACATTACACTGTGCTGTAAAGCTAAAAGTGATGAGTCTATACCCCTAAAACTGCAACCTGCAACAAGAAGCAATAGCCTTTTCCCATCTCTTTCAAGACCTGTTTTCTCCTCCTTTTCTACAAGCAAGGTTCATTGAGACAGTGTGACAGAGTGTCAGCAAACATCAAACCCACCGTGTGCTCGTGCGCTGTGTCAACAACACAGACGGATCCCCTCGCCCACAGTGTGTCAAGCGTGACGGAGGGACATCAACCAGCTCAGTGGACGCCGCGTTTGCCGCTCGCCTCGCGTCCGTTTCACCTTCAGTCAGCACTGTGTCCTTTAGCTTGTATTGGCGCACGTGTGCAGCAGTGACACCCGTGCGCTCGGTGTCTGTTACATGCAGGCTAAGAGCACAAATGTGACAGCCGCCATTGTGCTCTATTGTATGAAAAGCCTCAAATGTCAGAAGGACTGCAGCTCTCTGACAATGAGTTAAGTACCCACTGGGAGAGATACATCATACTGCATGTTATCTCTTTCAAACCTGCATGAATAGATGACGCTCACATTGATTTCAATGGCAGATGAGTAAAAGGACCTCTTGTGTTATATAAAAACTTACCTGTGTCACAAACATATTGTGACTCACACGGATCATTATTACCTTTGTAAAGATACTTGTATGTGGATATGCTATATTTCCTCATATACTGTCCTGGGTCATTTATTTCTAATTTTCCATTACATAGAGTACCAGGCGTCCATTTGGGGGTAAGGTGTTTTTAGAGAGTGGTCTTTACATACAATGTTAATGTTGAATGTAATATTGTGTAAAACAAAACAAAACAAATATATATATATATATATATATATATATATATATATATATATATATATATATATATATATATATATTGTAGTTGTTGTTTTATATCCCAAACACAAAGAAACAACATTTTGTTCTTTAGGCTTACTTTTTCACCTCAATGATATATTAATATATAATATGAATAATGTTTATGTATATTACATATTCTGTCACTTCCTGAGTGGTAGTTCTGTCAGGATTGTGTATTTCTGGGGGGATGGAATTCACTCTGGAATGCACGATGCTGCATATAGCAGTACTTTGTCTTTCAAGTCCACTGTAAACATTAGCTTTACAGATGCCATATCTGCAGGCAGTGTGTGTTGCTGTAAATATATGTGCCACATATGGATCATAATGAAGGAAATTACAGCTACTTATGCCGAGATCAGACTACATGATTTTAGCCCCGATATTGACCCGATTAGCTGTCGCGGGAAATTTCCCAGAACGCACCCGACATATTTTGTCAGGAATGACTATATTTCTTGGAGTGTGACATAATCCACGATCAACAATTTGGCCCTACGATAGCCCTATGATGCCAAAATGAAAAGTCTAGCAAGTTTGACTTTTTGGGATATCTTCCGTGTACTGTGACATATTATCGACAACTCTCCGACAGCGCACCTTGACGTCGTCCAATAGGATTGGGTATTGTGACCAGCGCTTCGCTTCCCGTGCTTGATGTTGTCAACATACATGGTCACTGTTGTTAATATTTATTCATGTGCACAAACCAATGTTTACCGAGGCTTTAGGGCATGATTGGACAGAATGTGCTAGCACTAGCTTGCTAGGCTACATAATGTTTTGTTGTCTGCTTGCGAGGCATATCGTATTAAGAGTATGTGAACATACCAAAAGCCCTTCTTGAATGGACAGCCCAAAATGTCATCTCTCCTCTTTTTGTTCTTATATTCCCAACATTGCCGCAGCGATCCATTGTCTGACAACAACTTGTTTTTGCCATGGTAACAATTGATTCTGGTTGCGGTGAAAGGTGACCCCGCCCACCCGACAGTGTTTGATTTGAAAAGATAAAGCCCAGTGATTGTAAAAGACGGGATACGGTGATATCTTAATTCAGTAAATGTCATGTAGTGTTGCCACTGTCTGACCGGGATACAGCAAGATTTTATGGCGCTAGTCTTACATAGTGCAATCATGAAAGAGCACATTTGTCTTGTAGTCTGATCCAGGCATTATTAGCGACATCTAGAGACATCTATTCAAGGTGCGGCTTATGTTTGTCCAAGTGAACACACCCAGTGAATGAGTGAGGCATGGCATCTATTAGAGCGGAGGCCACAATGACAACTGCTACTACTGTAATTTATCCAAAAAGGGTGTATTATTATTATTTGTCAGCTAATTGAGTATGTGCACACCGTGAGGCATGATAGGCGAAGTGCACTAGTAACTCGTTCATTAAAAGCTCAAGTTGCCACAGTCTAAATGATGGAGTTGCCCCATCGTTTATCAACGAGGCCAGCTGCTGCTTGAGTGGGGGCACGTGTATATTTTAACCCCACTCGCCATGAAATTTATGAACCTCATCAAATGGAGCCAATTGGAAATGAACACGCTTTTTATTTATTTATTTATCTTTATTTGTATTTTTTTATTATTATTATAATTTTTGTCCTGTTCGGCTGTTAGGTCAAGCAGAATGGAAAATCTGTATCCCTTTTATGCCGAAACAGTTTTACTGTGTCACAGTGGAGCTTTTAAGGTTCCGCTGTGGTATTATGATTGAGGTTTATTGAGAATCAGACTTGATCAGTCGAACAGAACAAAGTTTCTAGAAGGGAGAGCGAAACAAAGACAAAAGACAAACCACTAATTGTAAACAGGATGAGAGAAGTAAATCATTACATTATCTACAACAATGAAACATTAAATATGAGTGTTGCATAGGGCTGTGGTGCTACACCCTGTGAGGGAAGGACAGGACAAGATAGAACAGGACAAGGACGGGAGAAGAAGCATGCAGGACAAGAACCCAGCTCTACAACTGTAGTGTGGTGGGATTAATTATGTAAATTATAAAAGTCTACAGGACGAGAGTATAAATGAGGGGATACACAAGCGATTTGCATATTCATGGATTATTTGTTGCAGTAAGTGCGTGACCCCACACCCAGTGAAAGAGTCCTCGCGGTGTGTGTCTGCGGATACATGCAAGTGAATGGACACCGTTTTACATGCACAAAGACTGACAGAAGCCTCCTGTAATCGCTGTGGCCACACAGCGGAGGCTGAGGACCCCACCCAATCAATAAAGGGGCGGGATCAGGGTAGCCCAGTGGACGGGACACGTCCCACACCGAGGGACCCAGGGCGGTCCGCCGGCCCCACCGAGGCGCCCCGACAATGAGCACATGAAAATGCACACGCTCTTGATGTACAATGACCTCAAACTATTAAATTGTGTTTTATGTTGACACTGAAGAGCATAAATGCCCTACATCATATGTCAAACACAAGGCCCGGGGGCCAGATCATTTTACGTGGCCCGCAAAAAGCAAATCATGCGTGTCTATTTCATTTTCTTGCTAAAATCTGTTTCAAAATTGCAAATTGTCTTCACTTTTACTCTTTTTGAGTGATTAGATGCATTTTCTTGTGACCAAACTAATTTTTTAAATAAGTTGAACAAAATTTGAACAAAACTTATTTTCCTTGACGTTGTACAACCCAATTCCAATGAAGTTGGGACGTTGTGTTAAACATAAATAAAACCAGAATACAATGATTTTGAAATCATGTTCAACCTATATTTAGTTGAATACACTACAAAGACAAGATATTTGATGTTCAAACTGATAAACTTTATTGTTTTTAGCAAATAATCATTAACTTAGAATTCTATGGCTGCAACACGTTCCAAAATAGCTGGGACAGGGTCATGTTTACTACTGTGTTCCATCACCTTTTCTTGTAACAACATTCAATAAACGTTTGGGAATTGAGGACACTAATTGTAGGGAGAATTCTTTCCCATTCTTGCTTGAAGTACAGCTTCAGTTGATCAACAGTCTGGGGTCTCTGTTGCTGTATTTTAAGCTTCATAATGTGCCACACATTTTCAATGTGACACAGGTCTGGACTGCAGGCAGGCCAGTCTAGTACCTGCACTCTTATACTACGAAGCCACGCTGTTGTAACACATGCAGAATGTGGTTTGGCATTGTCTTGCTGAAATAAGCAGGGGCGTCCATGAAAAAGACGTTGCTTGGATGGCAGCATATGTTTCTCCAAAACCTGTATGTACCTTTCAGCATTAATGGTGCCTTCACAGCTGTGTAAGTTACCAATGCCATTGGCACTAAAACAGCCTCTTTTCCTCTTTGGCCCGAGTCCACATTTAAAATTTAAATGTGGACTCGTCGGACCACAGAACACTTTTCCACTTTGCATCAGTCCATCTTAGATGAGCTTGGGCCCAGAGAAGCCAGCGGGGTTTCTGGGTGTTGTTGATAAATGGCTTTTGCTTTGCATAGTAAAGTTTCAAGTTGCACTTACGGATGTAGCGCCGAACTGTATTTACTGACATTGGTTTTCTGAAGGGTACCTGAGCCCATGTGGTGATATCCTTTACACATTGATGTCGGTTTTTGATGCAGTGCCGCCTGAGGGATCGAAGGTCACGGGCGTTCAATGTTGGTTTTCAGCCTTGCCGCTTACATGCAGTGATTTCTCCAGATTAGATGTAGATGATGAAATCCCTAAATTCCCTGCAATTGTACGAGGAACATTGTCCTTAAACTGTTCGACTATTTTCTCACACACTTGTTCACAAAGAGGTGAACCTCGCCCCATCTTTGCTTGTGAATGACTGAGCAATTCAGGGAAGCTCCTTTTTTTTCCCTTTTTTATCCAATCATGGCACCCACCTGTTCCCAATTAGCCTGTTCGCCTGTGGGATGTTCCACACACCATTCCTCAACTTTCTCAGTCTTTTTTGCCATCTGTACCAGCTTTTGTAGAACGTGTTGCAGCCATAAAATTCTAAGTTAATGATTATTTGCTTAAAAACAATAAACAATTGTTAACAATAAATCAGTTTGAACATTAAATATCTTGTCCTTGTGGTGTATTCAATTAAATATAGGTTGAACATGATTTGCAAATCATTGTATTCTGTTTTTATTTATGTTTAACACAACGTCCCAAGGCGGCACGGTGTGCGACTGGTTAGAGCGTCAGCCTCACAGTTCTGAGGACCCGGGTTCAATCCCTGGCCCCGACTGTGTGGAGTTTGCATGTTCTCCCCGTGCCTGTGTGGGTTTTCTCCGGGCACTCCGGTTTCCTCCCACATCCCAAAAACATGCATAAATTGGAGACTCTAAATTGCCCGTAGGTGTGACTGTGAGTGCGAATGGTTGTCTGTTTGTATGTGCCCTGCGATTGGCTGGCAACCAGTTTACGGTGTACCCCGCCTCCTGCCCGATGACAGCTGGGATAGGCTCCAGCACGCCCGCGACCCTAGTGAGGAGAAGCGGCTCAGAAAATGGATGGATGGATGGACAACGTCCCAACTTCATTGGAATTGGTGTTGTACTTCAGAGCTAGTTATCCATAATTTTCTTTTTGTATATGTAATAATATGAAGAGACAATTGTAGGGTTGGTTTCACAGTCGTAATGGCCCTCTAAGGGAAACCATAACTACAGTGTGCCTCGTAACAAAAATTAGTTTGACCCCCCACTGCAGTTTACATCATCTTAAAATAAATGCAGTAATTCCACTTAAGGATGACTTTGAGTTTTTAATGTGTACATCGATTCTCAGTGTTGTCATACATACCCTGTAGTCCAACAACCAATCAAAACATGTTTTATATTGCCATTTTTTTAACCTATATCTCTATTCACTGCCAGAAATTGGACCTCACCAGACATCCTGCATTCACTTTGTATTAGAGACTGTAGACTACAAAGCCAATCTGTGACTGCCACTTTGTTTTATAGTACCAAGTATCGACAACCTTTGATTATGAGTGTACCTCTTTCAGCAAATTAATTTTAAACAAGATACTGGTATATTTTCAATGATTCAAGTTTGACTGGTGTGTGCTGATCAAAATTGTTTGGCTGATTAAAAAATATATATATATATTATGCTAGTGAGGGTAAGCGGTACAGAAAATGGATGGATGCCTGGATGCTGATTTTGATGTAAAATATTATTATATTGTAAACTTGGTAAAAACATGTCATTTTGCCTAGCAGGACAACACTTTTTCATAGAGAGCCATTATTATGCATTTGTAGTAATTTTGCATGCTTAACATTTTTTTTGGTACCCAATTTAGCTTTTTGTTCTTGCAAAGGGAGGCATGCAAGTAAGCATTTCATTGTATTCGTCTTTTTTACAATGCACACGCCAATAAAAGTCTTGAATCTTGAACAATGGCTGTGAAAACAGTTCATTTATGTTTCTGAAGTCGTTTGTAGTGCTTTTATTAGATACGCAGCTCTAAAAAAAATGCTTCCAAAAACACAAAAGTGACATCAATAATATTTTCACCTCAGATTATGCTCAAAGTTATCAAAATGATGAAGTAATGGGCATCAACCTTTTGAATATTGTGTGAGAATGACTATTTTATAGTATTTAACCGTACTCTATGCCGTGTGGGATGTGATTGGCAACAGTGTCACCATCGGCAGGCTGGAGCTGTTCCATCATGTTCCAGCTGACCTCCTGTCACGTGACGAGGTATCCATCGAGGCATAAGGGCCTTGTTATTTTCCCAGCAGGCACCTCATTAGAGTGCCCGTGACCTTTCACAATTGAACAGACCATCGGTCGCACGGCACTTTGAATACAGATAACCATTCGACTGACATTTTTATAACCAAATGGCAGACATACAAGCTTATTTTTGAGTCTGTACTCAGCCAATCTTAGCTTTACCTTTAATGTATTGATCAGTCATCAGAAATGGTGTAACAATCTAATAAAATTAGTAAAAACGCTGTAATTCCAATAAATGAAGCTTTGTATGATGTCCTTCTCGAAAATGACATTTGTATTGTTGTAATAATGAAGCTACCGTGCAGATTGTTCTCTCGTGAACCAAGAATGGCTGAATTATCTCCAGTTCTGTTCACCATGTCCTGCATGTCCTTGGTAGCTAGTTTGCATTTCATTAGCACAAAAAGCATTTAAGTCTCTTCAAGACAGGCATAGGACCCAGTGCAGATGACCTTCACACAAAACAAACCCACCCTTTGCCCACGGCTGCAACTGATTTTATCCATAATTGTTTTCTTCCGTAGCCTCTACACAACCTCATCATTTCAACAATATTACTGTCTTTATTTTGATGGACAAGGAGTCCCAACAAAGGGGTTGAAATCCTGGACTATATCTGAAACAGTTTGTGCTATGGGCCATGCACAGCACAGGTTATTGGAAATTAATTTTTTTCCGCGATCCACATAGACAACAACCGGCAACGCGTCATTCACTATTGACCAGCCACTTAGCCATGACTTTTTGTTGAACGAATGGAATGATGGCCATTAGCTCTTTCTTCATATATTATGAACACAGTGAAGGTGAAAGTGGGTTGTTTTGGAACAGGAACCACCTTTGCACACTGTTCAGGGTGGAGACAGGTCCATTTATCCAACGGCTTACTTTCAATTTCATGCTTTTCTGGTTCCATCAGAGAGTGTCAGCGGCTGACACGTCTCCGGCGCTAACTACCGCAGAGTCCACGGGATTTGTCGACTAAATCCCGAGTGTCATTCACACGTCATAAACACATTCAGGACCCTGCAAAATGACAAAGAAGTTAGCTAGTTAAATAATACACATAATAATGATGTGGCATTCTTTAAAAGTCTTGTGAGATTATTTTTGGAATAGCTGCTAGTGTAAGGCGCTCATTTAAATGCAAACAAGCTGATTCATTGCTTTTTCTCGGCTGATATATGCACAGTTTGGGAAGCACAACTAAGTTATTCACAACCCCGGGACATAAACAGACTTCAAAAGGAAACCCTGATCAGCTCGACAACTTCCAAGAGAACTTAAATGAAACACAAGACAAAAGAAAATGCACACAAAAGCAATAAACAATACATTTTGCTATAAAATATCTTCTATGCTGTAAAAAAAAAAAAGCACTTCCAATGACCTCTCGAATCATTTCTCACTGGATTTAAAACAGTCTTGTTTGGACAATAAAACCCAATATGGAAGCACATAATTAAAAGTTAAGCACCATAATTATGTGCTCTCTCCGTGGCCTGACTTCGCACTGCGCAGTGCTCAGAGTCACTCTCACTTTGCAGGCTCTGGATGGAAATTGGCCTTGACCCCAGGCCAAACATTATGATTATTAGCCCAACACATTTTATGAGGGAGGAACCTCCCTTCTAATTCAACCTCAATTAAACTTTCCTCGTCTCCGGATACCCCGAGGCGAGCGTCTTCAGTTCATTACGCCTCATCATCATTTCCATGTGGGGACACTTTATTTCTCGCACTTACTGTTTAAAGTTCAATCTTTAAATTGTGAGGTGTAGTTCCCGTGACGTTGGAGAAATACATCTTATTGTGATGTTTCATATTGAATGGATGTCTGAAAGAAAAACAGGAAATTCTAATAAAGGTACTAATAAAAGTAATAAAGGTAAACGCCACCATACTGACATCATTGCTCCTACTGCTATTAACACCGGCCAAAGACTCACACATCATATGATTTTTAAGCCTCTTAGACAGCCAAAGATGAAAATTGATGGAAACACGGTTTTCTCTTTTTCCTTATTTATTGTTTATTTCGAAGTACAGTAAGTTACCATATCAGTCATACTAGTTTGCTTATGAGGTAATTGCAGAAATTCGTTACCGTTGGGTGCTGTGGCACTGTAACCCTTGAAAGTAGTGGCTTGAAGCGAAATCATTAAACACTAATTTGCATTCTCTTCAACCAGTGCAAACACTGCAGAAAATTGGTCAACAACGGCACTTGTTTTTGCATGATTTGGCCACTTTTAATGTTTCACAGGCCCTATGCGGCGAAAAATAAACAACCCAGCATAGTGTAATTCATATCTAAAGGCCAGTGGGCAGGGATATGCGAACCATTTTAGTTGTCTAAAGTTTTTTCACATTTTCTTATACTTGGGGTTCTTCACTTTGTAATAGATGCTTACAAAAGCTGATTTTTCTGCCTTGAACTCGCACAAACAGCACGGTCCAGCCAGTCTATTCTTTGTACTTTTAAATTATGGAAATGGTTTCTGATAAACACCACTTTGTTGGGGCGAACATTGTCATTATGGAAGAAGAAGTTTTGTCCCGGGCGACGGATGTGGGATTGATTTCCAATGATGACAAGCCTTGTTTTTACCAATGATTGAGATGCCGTCTCACAGCACCCTAAAAGCAGCCTCCTAATTTGCAACAAATCTCAATTCTTATTCTTATCTTAATAAATGCTCAGCAGTGTTTGTTTACCAGCCTGGACACACACTGATGTGAGATAAAATTGCACTCCTCAACTAGGAGTTGTTGCAAGTCAGCCTGTGTGGTTGTGTGGTACTTTCTAATGTGAACGAGGCCCAAGACGATGCCACAAATTTTAAATTGAGATTATTGGTAAACCACGCCATTCTTTCTACGACCAAAATGTGGCGGTAGTGACTGATAAACAGCACTCGGTGGGATATAGCATTGCCATCTTGGAGGATGGTGTTCGGTCTCAGTCTGTGGAGATGTGGACTTGCCCTTAGTGATGACGAACCTTGTTTCGTTGAATGACGACAATGCACCAACAACATTACAAATTACAGGCAGGCACAGGCATTTGCAAACGCCTCAGTATGTAGCAACAAGCAGAACCAGCTGTTTGGCAGAGGGCAGTGAAGATTTGGCACATTTTAAATGCTCGACACGGTGCACATACTCAGTGGTGCGCTTTTTGTGTTTCTTACGAATGAAGCATCACTTGAAAGGCAAATATGGAGGGTTTGCATTGTTACAACAGAGAAATCATTTACCAAACACCAATTTCCATCTATGTGATCAGTTTTCCCCATTGAAATTAATTGAAATGCCATTAATCTGTTCCATCCCTCCACACAAACGCAAACATTAAAACATGCTTTTAAGTAAGAAAAAAGTACTGTGTTGTATAAAAATATAAAAGAGAATGTAAAGACATAACCTGATTTTCTAAAGTGCAATTTCTCTGCCTACTGTAGTATTCATGTGTTGGATGTGCACCTTTAAGGGGCGTGACCTAGTGAGGGACGCCAGGAGCTGGAGTTGGGTTAGTTGGTTAGTCTGCGTGTGAACATCTGGACATGAGTTGTGGCCTAAAGCAGCTCCTTGTGAGTGTTCTCATTTTGTGTTTGACTGCTTGTCCCGCTCAATAAACGGCTGAAAGTGCATGAGTGACTGTGGCATTCCTTGCCCACATGTGAGGGCATTAAAGTACTTTTATTTGCTCCATCTCAGTCAAGTGGCAGTGTTTTCTGAAGCTTCAAATTTTGTCGCAAAACAAAAACAAGAAATGAAGTCGAAAAAAATGACTTGAGACACTCGTAAGTCAAGGTACCTCTGTATGGATAATCTTTGATAGAATTCCGATGAGTACGGTGAGAATATATTGGATGCAGATGCTTTTTTTTCTCAATAACTTCGACGTGTCAAAGAGAACAATCTCTGCAACTTGTGTAGAACAGTTTTAGCAATTACACAAAACTGATGGAGAGCCCTCCTCGTGAAAGTAATAACAAAGATAATCTAATAAGAAAGCAATAAAAGTTTCAAACAAATGAAACATTGTGACATCTGAGGAGCGTGCTCGAGCCGAGTGCAGTGGAGTTAGACATCCAAAAATGTCGAAGCTGTGCAATGACCCAAAAGCAATAAAGCAGCTCTCATGGGATTTAGCCTATACATTTATGCGCAAGCATACTGTACATATGTGTGTGGGTGTGGAAATGACAGGTGACTAATAAAAAGAGCATATCTAGTGTATGTCAGAAGCTGCCGGCTTTGCACATTTCAATTTAGCAGGCCATCCATATTCAAACAGAGGCTGCCATAGCCACTTTTCATTGAAATGAAATCAAAATTAAAAGAAAGTTTAAAAATCAATGACTAGATCCAAGCGCCAGAATTTTGGGCCCCCCATACATAAGCCTCGTGAAGGGCGCCCACCACGGCGGTTGGGGGGTGAATTAAAAAAATACAGTATTCCTTAATACTTAATACTGTAAGACATTTTCAAGGCCACTTACTTATTCACTTAGTTAAAAAAAAGACCACTAGGAGTGGACAATATGTACTAGAAAACGTAGTTTTAAGGTTATGTAGTTTTCATATACAGTAATTAAAGTTACAGTAGTGACAACTATTTAATATTGTCATTAAGACAGCAACAGACTGGAGAAAATGAAACATTACACAATCTCATAATGGTAACAAAAATGAAATAATCCTGGATCCACACCAAAATTTAATGGGTCTTTTCCACCACCACTTAGTTAAAATCCATTTAACATGACTAGATAAAAAAAGATCCTTAACATGAGATATTCTAAGTGATTATTTGGTCTAAACGCCGAATTCCCCGGCAGATTCAGGCTGGGTTGAAATCTAAAACCCTTCCAGCGACTTTAGCTCCAGGGATTAATAGAGCACCGCAGTTGTATCCAAATACATAATTTAACAACAATAATAAAGTTCCAAACGAGGCCCAGAAAGGGGTTTTTGGTGCACGAATGCTTCTTGTTGTTGGCGTGAAAATAAGACGAGGACGAGTGGCGTGTGGAGGAATGGAAAGAGAAATTTTTCTTGCTTATGGTTAAACTCATTAGTGTGACTGTCCAGCCGTGGCATATCAGTGGCAGCTCCATCCATCTGAACGCACGCCACTTGTGTTTGAATGCAGCTCGCTAATGGCTGAACTCGCGATAATGAGTGATTCGCCTCCGAAAGGGATTGCCCCATTCACCTTTCCCCGCGTTATACACTCCGGCCCCAAAGCTATACAGCTTGTAGCTGTCCCTCCGCTCCATGAACTGATGACATGTTTTCAGACAGGGCGCTTCACTGTATTTGCAGATTGGTACCATCAGACACCTTGTGCAGTGATCAATCACTATGAAAACTACGAACAAATGAAGATTCAAGACCGGGACAAAATGCAGTAACGAATACGACAAAAAAGATGACCTCATTCAGCTCACCGAGGGTGCTAATCAAAGATTCAAGAGCTCAGCTTTGTTTCTTCATTCTGTTGCTAATATTCAAGGATCGAAACATGAAAAACAGAACGATGTTATTGTGTCATGTGAACCTTGCAGCATAAATCCAGCGCAAGACACTCCCCCCCCCCTCCCCCCTCACTTGCTTCAAGACAATATAAATCATTAAACACAAGCGACAACATTTTAAATGATCAATTAATTGATTATAATGCCCTTATTGTAGCACTTCATTACAGATATACTGTATGTCTGTATTAATGGTGCCGTTGTAATGGTAGTGATCTTTGAAATGTATCCTTGACAGGACACTGTCCATTTCCTACCATCACCCCCTACAGCCTCCTTTTTTCAATACCAATAGGAAATGCTCAGATGTCCTTTCGATGAACCAAAGCGGTCAAAACAACCACAGTGGAGGTTGTGAACCGAATGCAGGCAGCCCCCTTACTGTGGAGCAAATGGCCCACTGAGATGTAAACATTACATGGAAGAATGGCCTACTGATCCAGCTAAGAGATTGCAGAGGGAAGGTCAATGCTGTGTCCGGCATCCTGTGTTTGTGTGCGCGTGTGTGTGTTTGATCGAGGCAGGAACATGTGAGCTGAGCGGAGCCGGGGGGGTGGTCCATAGAAGAAAATTGAAACACCCAGTTTTCCAAAAGGACTTAAATGTGATTGTCACAAAGGATAAGCTTGATCTTTTCACGGCTTCTATTAAGCATGTGTACTCACACACACACACTCACAAAAACACACATTTGAGGGCCGCAGGTGTTGCTGGTGATATGCACATTTGGAACGACAAAAAAGCTCCATAAGGTGAATGTGCTATTTAAGCTTTTGAGGGAGCATGTGAGCCATTTCCAACTTAATCTGTCTGAAAATAAACATTACTCTCTCAAAATAAGGTTGGACATATCTTACCCTGGCTTATAATTTCTTCGTTCTGCTTTTGCCTTTAGATATTTCATTGTAAACAACTGCTACCTTATTTTTATGAAGACATTTTATGAATATCAATTCACAAAGTTGGTTGATTAAGTCACTTGGCAATGTATTGCAATTATACGCTCACACGCTGCCTCCCTTCTGCATGTTTATTCAATTTAGGGGATAAGACACCGTTAATTGGCATCCGGATTCCAATCAACTCCAAAGTTACTCGAAGAATAATAACGTCACTCATTCGGGGGTCACTTCTCAAAGTAATTGTTCCAATGGTAAAAGAAGAGAATAACAGGATCAAGGTGCATCTTACAGAGGCGATGTAGCGGCTATAAAGGATCAACGCTGTTTTCCATACTTCAAACGCGATCAATAATTCATCTACTGAACGGTTTGTATGCAGCAGCACCACAAATCACCCGCGGCATGTACGTCATGTAGATGAGTGCATTGCACGGCTTTGAAGAGTTACACGAGCAAGCAATGTTCCACACAACAGTCTGCTGTTTTCTGCTAGACATTATGGGAATTCAGCATTTGCTAGTTGCCAAGTACATGTCAACATGTATTCACCTGTGTACATGTTGATGGGTTGAATAAAGACGAGAATTTAAGCTGACATGCATTCAACCGATTTAGCAACCAGTCGTTTCTAGCTTTTTTTAAAAAAAGAGCCTGTTATGCCTCCTGCGTTACATGTTGAAAGTGTGGATCAAAGGTGACTTGGATTGATAACTGATCATATTTATACTGCAAATGTTAAGCGAGGGAAAGAAGGAGGTCATTTACTTTGAAGACACTGTGGTCAATATAGCGGAACCTCGAAATCTGTTCCAAGATGCAAGTTTATTACCTTTTGTTATTGCTTTTTGGCTGTCTTTTCTCCTTGTCTTTCCGCAGGTTTTCCAACCAATTTCAGAAGTGTTGTTGTTTTGTTATAATTTTTGCTTTCTATCTTCTCCTTGTTTATCTTCAGGTTTTTATCTTGTCTGTAAACTTCAACTCAACTTGAGGTCATGCAGCAATTTAACAACAAGCACAGCTGTGACAAAGTGCTGTGCATAAGATCAAACATAAAAGACAACAAATAAATAAATAAATAACAGTGCATAATTGTATTCCCTCTTGTTGCACAGTCTTCAAATTATGTGAAGCTGTTAGTAGATGAGAGAGAGGAAGATGATTGAAATCTCCACTGACGGGCGTGCAATGACGTCACTCGCAAGCTGAAGTTTGAATGTAAATAAACAACTGCAGTTTTCTAACAGCCATTAGTTCAAGCGTTGGCGAGTAACACACATACAGAATGAATGGTTGACAACTGCTGTCCCATTTAGTCCTCTCTCGAGCTTCAGTTTATTGTATCACTGGCTCTCGTCCCTCCCCGTGTTGTAACAGCCTAGACAAACAATATTCCCTGCTAATAAATGTATCACAGCTAAAACGCTGTAATAGAGTAAATGGTTTAGCACGAAGCGAAAAGAATAAAGCGTGGAAAATGCAAATAAAGGGGAACGTTACAAGAGCTGTTGTACATGGGCTGCCAAATCACAGGCGCACACAGAAACAACAAGCTCCAATACTTTCTGCCAAAGAATTTCATGGGTAAAATGCTGAAAACAAAACGGGTTAGCAAGATGCAAAACGAGCATTAATTGATTAAAAAAAAGCGTGGAAAAGTACACATAAAGGATAACGTTAGCTGAGCCGACTCACTCGTGCCTCTTTTTAATACTTGTCATAATATTTTCTTTCCCCCTTTTATTCTCAAGTTGCCCAACCAGGTTGCAACAGGATTTTTGTTCCAACAGCTGTTGACGTTGGCTTTTTACACTCTCTTTTCTCCTTGTTTATTGTCGGGTTGCAAAACCTGGTTCCAGCAGCTGATTTTGTTGTTGTCTTACGTTATTGCTTTTGGCTGACACTTTTCTGCTTGTTTATCTTATTGTTGCTCAACCATATTCCAAAAAGTGTTTCGGTGTTGCCTTTTGCTGAAAGCTTTTTGCTCTCCTTTTCTCCTTATCTTCAGGTTCCAACATGTGGTATTATTTTATTTGTGTGTTTTTTCTCCTTTTTTTAAAAAAGAATCCTTAACCAAGTCCCAAAAGATGTGTTTTTTGTTGTTGTCTTTATTTGCTTGCTGGCACAATAAGTTATTCAAAACACTTGTATGTCATATGCCTGCTTCGTAACATTCCCTTTTAAAATACTCTACTGTAAAAGCCAATTCTCATATTACACAGTCAACTTAGTTTAGGATTACATCGTTCCTTATGGCTGGATCTCGTAAGTGCAAGTGAAAAGGGAGGATGTGGGCAGCCAAACTAATGCTTTAGATGATATTGACATTTCAGTGTAAGGAAGCCATGCGTTATAATTAAATGAAAAGTCATCAGTCAACGTACTTAATGGATGCATCATTTTCTAATGATGGATATTTGCTATAAAGTTGTCTCAGGACCAAATAGTGTTGAACAAGCCCTAAAAAACAAAAAACACAGACCTCATCTCGTTTGAGTGAACATAACGGATATGTATTTAGATGAAAAAATGAGGCACAGACACCATTGATCACATTTAATCTGTTCAATAATGTTGGCTGAGAAGATAAGCAAGTCATAAATATCTTAGGTTGGTGCAAGGGAGGACAATTCAATAATGGAATGCTGATAAACTCAATCATAAGAAAAATCATTGACACTATTGAAACTAACAATGCATTGCTAATGTTCCCATCACAATTAATCTACTTTATTATTTTGGCAACCATACATTATACATAGTCAGATAAATCAATGACTAACATAAACAGATATGTTGCTTGTTGCTCTGAATTCTTGTTGTAGTTTTAAGGTCTCATGTCTTCCCAGTTTAATTACATCAATGTCATTGCCATAGCAACCCTAGATCACTGAATTTTGTTGTCTCTAATATTTGTTACTACACCATGGTGACAGCGATAATTTTTCCTAGTTTCAACCCATACATTCATAGGCTTTATGCTTTAAGCGTATGTTTTGTCACCTGGCAACCCAATGCAAGTTAACCACGCATGTTGAATCCATAGAATACCCCAGCAGGACACAATTAAAACCATTGATGGACAAATATTGCGAAACAAACTGTATAATGTACTGCCATTTCAGATCTACCAATGTATTGCACATTTGCCTGTAATCTTTGCCTGTGAATGACTGGGAGTAGTCCAGGGTGAAATGCTAATGATGACAAGGGCTAAAGGAAATGGATGGATGTCTACCTTTCAAATGCAACGCTCTAATTTGAGATACAACCAAGTCAATATGGACCAAAGTCTCTCCAAGGAATACTTCCAGCAACCATTAATTACAATGGTAGTGGAAAAACGTTTAGTTATATGGAAACTGCGCTGACTGTGAGATGAATGCCCCCGGCTGCCGCTTTCCTTCGGGCATTGCGAGAGGCACGGAAGTAGCAGGAAGTCACTCAATGGGAAAAGCGATGCTGTTGTGCTACAAGGCTAACATTTGCATATTCTTACACGTGATCAATCTGACAAGTGTGTCGTTCTACTAAGGTAAGAAAGAAAGAAAGAAAGACTTGAAAAGAGTTTGAAAATACAAAACAGTAGAATATTGTAATACAGTTCACTTTCGATTTTGTGTCCCCATCAGGAATCTAAAATAATGCAATTTTGTTTCTGCCCAGTTAAAATATAACAGACAGGAAACACCTTGACCGCACTGCATTAAAAGGCTCCTTCTGCATAATGAGGTCATAAAATAGGACAAAGTCGATAACGACGAGCCTAATTAGTTTCTTAAACATATGACAGAGACAAGCTAGCCTGAGCAACAATAAAGGCAGACATGAAAAATAAAGTGAAGTCGCTAAAGCATTGTGCAGGCTAACAGACACAAAATGGTCTCAAACATCCGAGGTCAAACACAAGTTCAACATTTTACCGATTAAATGTTGCCGTCACTGAAAAGAACAAATAATTCGAGCTTCATGGAAAAACTTGGCAAATGGATTTGTCAGTTAATATAATATGAGGTTTAAAAGGCAACTGCTCAATTTTCAACATCCATTCCATTCCAAATGTAAATGTAAGTGCATGTGAAATGTATATTGAACCTTTGTACACGAATCATCACCATGAGCAGCTTCGTCAGAGACTTTATCTTCTTATCCATGCTTCATGCAGCGAACGAGACTTCCAGCATAGATTTCATTTGGGTCTGGTCCTGTTTTTGCAGCAGTAAAAGCAATCTTTCGAAGTGGGCATGTTAGGGAACATTGACTTTTTAACTGCGTGTATACAAATAGTCGGGTCTACTGAGTGTGAAATTAAACAACCCAGTAAATCATTTGTTATCTGCCTTTCTGCACTAATTTACATCAAGTGCCCTCACACTGTGCTTCTCTGAAGAAGATCCAGAGCCACTTTCAAGTGACTGACGGACTACGCCGCCTGAAACGTAATCATGCAGAAAAAACTCCGCATCGGCAATGCGTGTGTTGCCTCTGTTATCGTGTCGAATCCAAAAGCTAAGCAGAGCTGCATGGAGTTTCGCTGGATCCACAGATTAGCATTAACTAACAGCATTAGCTTCCGATAACTTGATTGCTTGCTGAAGTTGTCACATGCGCGCGCAGTGTAGCGTATAAACTGCTGCCTCCACGAGCCAAACTGATTTAGCATTTGTTTTGTTTACCCCACACTCTGTTACTCGGTAGAAGACGCTTGCCTGGACAGTCCCCTAGCTCCGCCCCTTATCTCCATAGCAACAAAATCCGTACTTAAAAAGTCCATTGGCTCTGCATTATATGGGGTGGGGTGCTCAGTCGCTCACGTGCATGAGAAAGAGGCTAATTTCAGCAACACTGTCCACCTCTTGATCCTTGGGGTATTTCCATGAAAGCCTGTCACAGACATGTTAACAAGACACCGAAGAATTATTTAAAATTGGGGGATAAAATGTCTCCTTTGAGGGAAGACATGGCTCATTCGATTGACATGCGTGTACGTCACTAACTGTTTTTTGACACGACCTTAGGTGTCATCACGGAGCAAAACGCGTGTGCTTAAGAGCAGAATCACGCACACACATACAGCTGGCCATACATATTAAAGAGTAATCTTGGTCTTTTCTCATGTGCATTAAAGGACACACGCGTGCACGCATGAGCGCAACCCCCACCCCCCTTTTCCCCCAAACACACACACACACGCATAAGAGACACTGAATAAAAGTCTGAATTCTGTCCGCTGCTGCGCAGAGGCAGCAACAAATGGCTGCCAAGGCAGAAGAGTGCCCCCTGCTGTTACAGCAAGACTCCACCTGTTCATGGTCACCTCTCTATTAGTTTAGGCTTAATCTGAGGTACAGGACATATAGTGTAGCAGATGCTTCAGTCATTAAAACTGCAAGCGAACCTTGCGCACACAAAGAGAGGGCCGAGGGGGCACAGGGAATAAGTATGAGGTAGACAGCAGGCATTTAGAAATAGCATAAAGACAAAAGCAGGAGATTGCAGTGAAGGACAAAGGACCACTACTTTCCACACAATACAATACATTTTCTATAGTACTTGTTCACAGTAGGCTTGCGAGCATCGGCGCTTCTAGCTCAACATTCATTCTGAAGCACCACTACAATTTAGAACTTTTAAACTGCATTTCATTTTTAGTCAACCTAGGAAATTGTAAAACCACAGTACTTTGTTGTAACATAATAGTTTAACAACAAAAATAGCACAAACCTCCACCCTTTGGCTTCAAAAATAGTTTGTTCCACCCAAATCCTCCCACCTCTCCTCAAATAACTGCACCTTCTATACCTCTGCAGAGAAATATGCTGTGTTCCAGTGATATGGTGTAAATGCCCAGCTTCAGCCAGGATAGGTGGCACATTTCTTCACTTCAACCAAGACTATCAATACCCGTCCTCATTTTTATTTAATTTAGTCGTATGTCACTATTTATGTTGTTAGGTAGGAGTGAGCTGACATTTTTTCCTAGCTATATGGAAACGATGCAGGGAGTCAGACAATACCACTGTCCTCTGTTCGAGTTGGAATGAGAGGATGTAGTTGTTGTGTCACTTACATGTGATAATATAAAAACCAAGGGGCTGCTGAATAGCTTATAAACTGAAATAGGCATTTGAAGCCCATTTTGGGGGTGTTGCTCCCCTAAAATGAATCCCAGCACCCCTAAACCTCTGATCCTACAATCGCCCCTGCTCACAAGTGAGCTGGAGCCTATCCCAGCAGACTTTGAGCATTGTGGCGGGGTGTACAGCCTGCAGGCTCAACCTTTTCATTTTTTACATTTACATTAAAATTAAGAGCACAATGCTGTAAAAATAAATCTGAATCATCTTTATTTTGGAGTTTGCATGTTCTCCTTTATTTTTGGAGTTTGCATGTTCTCCCCGTGCCTGCGTGGGTTTTCTCTGGGCACTCCGGTTTCCTCCCACAACCCAAAAACATGCAGTGTAAGTTAATTGACAACTCTAAATTTCCCATAGGTGTGAATCTGAGTGCGAATGGTTGTTTGTTTGTATGTGCCCTGCGATTGGCTGGCAACCAGTTCAGGGTGTACCCGCCTCCTGCCCGATGATAGCTGGGATAGGCTCCAGCACGCCCGCGACCCTCGTGAGGAGAAGCTGTTCAGAAAATGGATGGATGGAAGTTAATGAGGTAGTTAAATGTCAGTGTTGTGTTTTCCATTAGTCTCGCTGCCTTTAAAGAAAGATCCAAAAAGACTCATAGGCCCTGATATTGGCATGCTGGTCAACTTCTGACAAAGATTACAATTAAATAAAAGAAGTGGCAAATCTACAGTCTGTGGCATCTACAACCCGTGAGAGGATTTGAGCCAGCCCACTATACGATTCAAAAACAAATAAAACCTCAAAGGAACTGTTACGTCAATCGTTGCATTACGTTTTATATTGGAATATTATGGTCCTCTGAGGACTCTGAGGAAAGTGAAATAGCCAAGTGAAATAGTCTCTGATCGGAAAAAGCTGAAGCTAAATTAACGATTCATTCCTTGTTAGAACAAGTGCAAATGTAGATGGAGAGACTGTAATGGTAGCAGCAAAACAAGGGCATGGAGCATTATGCAGTCATCAATCAAACGCTGTCTTCAAATGAGCCAAACGTGGAACAGTAAATCAGGACACACAAAAGAAAGCAGGTTGGACCTGAGAAAGGTGGCGGCATTGTGGATCAGTAATACAAAACAGATGGTTGGTGAGCTCACAGGAATATCAGCAGAGATGGAAAGTAGTACAGCCCACCAAACCGACCACAATTAGTTGTCGCAGGTCTCGATTCCTTGAGGTCAACTTTCAAAACAGAATTTCCCATGGAGATCAATTAAATAACTAATGAGAAGTGGCAAGCATATGGTAGCAAACCAGTTGGCGGCTAGTGCAAGATGCTAATGTAGCATTCTCCATCTTCACTCAGTTCTCCTTCTTGTCAAACGGCACAAACCATGCATCCATCCATCCATCCACCAATTTTCAATACCACTTTTCCCGGTCAGGGTCGCAAGCAGCCTATCCCAGCTGACTTTGTACGAAAGGTCAACAACGCCCTGGACGGGTCTCCACTTAATCTCAGGGCACGCAAAGAGACAACACTCATATCTACACTGTCACTGAGTGGGAAGTTAACTGTCACACCATCAGTGACTCCAGCAGGAACCAAAAGACTCAGATACATGAAATCAATCACAGAAGAGCTCAATCAAAGTCCTTTGTTCACAAAAAGCTGCTGCCGGCTGAGTCCTCCTTCAGTTCTCATACATGACGACGGTTTCAAACTTGTTGAAACTTTGGAGCATATTTTTCACAAGATTTCAATTTATTAACCTTTTGGGCCATTCAAACTTCTACCTCATAATCACAAGAGACAAGCAAATTGGCAGTTAATACTGTGAGAAGCTAATGTAACACAGCTTCACTCCTGTCTGTCAATCAGCACACACCAATGGAAAACAAAAAGCCACGCTATACCACGCATTATGACGGTAAAAAAAAAAGCAAAAGGCATCTAAACAATCTGCGGCTAATGCGAAATGTTAATCTCCAAACAGATGGACTCAAATGCATGACACCAGTCACAGAAGTGCCAAATCAAAGGCCTTTGTTCCCAAAGAGATGCTTGATACCGTGCATTATGGCAGTTCAGAAATTGCAGCATATTTCTCACAAAAACCCACACTGTAAAACCTTTGGGGCATTCAAATTTCAAGGTACCGCTGCACATAGTCGTAACTGTCACATAAGTTTTTCCCCGGTCCCTCTTTCCCTCTCGGGTGACACATGGAAGACTTCTTTAGCCAGCAAAAGGACAAACACGGCCCGTTGAGATGAATCCTGCAATCAAAAGGCCATTCATTCTCATTGGTATGGGGAGAGGTCCATTCATCACGGCAAATGATTTTCTTGTATGACTGTGCGAGACCAAGTCCTGCAATTAGGAATCGGGGCATCATATATCATCATCAGCGCCCAGAAGAGCGAAGATTGAGATGGAGTCTCATATGATGAAGCGCAGACATCACATCTAATAAAGTAAGCTTTTTTTTTTTTTAAATGGAGGGAGGAAAAGTGTGAAAATGATTTTCAAAAAGAAGAGGAGGAAAAGGCTGCTGGCTAGTTAGTTGACAGGGTCTCGTAATGTGGGCAACTCTTAAGTGGCTGTCTGTCAGTATCACACTCTCTTCAAATGAGCTTGTTATTTGTCTGGGCCATTACGCAGCGGACCGTGTTTGCAGGAAGCCGATGTGCCATTAGTGAGGTGGGAAGCAGGTCGAGCGACGGGAGGAAGAGAGAGAGACAGAGTGAGAGAGAGAGAGAGAGAGAGAGAGAGAGAGAGAGAGAGAGAGCTTGTGTCAGGCAAGGAGAAAGTTTCACAACTTGTCTTCGATAACTGACGACGACATTCCACACTGAGGAATGTGCTCGGTGTTCAAGTGGCCTTTTCAGCGTACTCGTCGTTCAATGGCGTAAACGCAAAATCACACAGAGCAAGCGAGCATGAAGACATAAATGCATGAAATGTATTTTGTATTTTTGTATTTGTCTTAATGTGTAGAGCACAAGCCGAAATCTGCAGTGGCACTTTTATCTCTACACCCAGTTATTGATGAGTACACAACAGGTTCTCTATGCAGTGGTTATCTTCTTTCAGCACTTGTATAACATTTAAGAATTTAATTCATGTTTTGGGAATTTAGATAAGAGTAACCAAGAAAAACACACAAGCACATGGAAACTCCTCACAGGAGGGCCGGAGTCAAGATTTGAACAGAGAACCTCACAACTGTGAGGCCACTTAACCACTGTGCAGCCATCGTTAGATTATTTCTAATGAAGCAAAATGGGTTCAATATTCAAGCAAATGGGATCTCAAACAGCCTCCTAGAACAGTGTGTGTTTCACCTGAGATGTTGCCTTGTCCTTTTAGAGGAGAGACGCCGATCATTTTGTGTTCCAGCTAGAGTATATTTGTGCAAACTTTTTTTCCCCTAAGCTTTTAATCACTTTATTTTCTAACATTTAAGGAAAGTAACATTTATGCTTCCCATCCATCGCCCACACACACGTGTTCACGTAGTAGTTCTGTTCAAACACACTAATGGAGAAAACTGAGGAAAGCAAACAAACATGCCCTCACTGAGACAGTGTTCCAACTAAATGTCAGATTGGCAGATGCTCCATCTGTTTACCATCTTTCACAAAACATGCCCAGATCAATTATGACTCAGCCAAATGTCACCTTCATGAGGGGGTGCTTAATGATATTTGGCTGAGTGATGCGTTTTGCTTGTTTGCTCGTTTGCTTTCAGAGCAATTGGAAACCCGATGAACGTGAATGGGTCAATTGTTTAACATTAATTTCAATATTATTCTATGGTCATAAACTTTGTGGGAACAATGTGGGGAAGGTCGTGAAGTAAGTAAGCCAAGATAAAAGCAGGAATTTTCCTATGGTGGAAACTTCGAAAATTTTATGCCCTGAGTGAGGAAATATTCAACCAAAGTTCAACCAAAATGTTCTCAAACCTTGGAGTTCAGCTGTTAGCATGACATCTGCAAATCTTGTCAACCTAATCTCTGTGAGCATTGAAAACATGAACTCAAAGTGTCTGAGTTTTTCTTTGGCTTTAATCTGGTTGTCCAGTAAAATATAAAAAATAAAAAATACTACAGCGATACCAATATAACTAAAACTAGGTGACACTCCTTGACTTGTCAGGTGTCTTCAAAAGGTGTTTTACTTGATTCAAAGGTTACTTAAAGCAATAAGTGTATTGTTAATAAAGGCTTTAGGAGCCTGGTACGAATGAATTCAATTGGCATTATTTCCTGTGAAAAATTCAATCAGACTTCAATCAACCAGTGTCCCAGAACGAAATGGGTTCACCTTTGGAGGTTCTCCTGTAATCACAATGTGTATTATTGCACGTCGCAATATAGCCATATTCTATACCGATTATCCTGTTCGAGGTCATCGGTGGCGGGAGCCTACTCCAGCTGAGTTCGGGCGAACGGTGGACTACGCCCTGGACTGGTCACCATTCAAACACAACGCACATACTGTATTGAGACAGACAGAGATTCACGCTTACCATCAGGTGACCTCATAATATATATCAAATATATAATATAACATAATATGTTTATGCCACCGATTGATTTGAAGATTGGAGTATTAAGGTGGGAGCTAGATAAATCACCAGGTAAAAAATCTGAATATTTGCCAAAGGCCTAAGCATGTTCAATGCTTAATAATTGGATATAAAAATAGTTGTGAAAAGCATGGTTGTATGGTTAATCTCCTTGTGGCTATTTATTCCAGTGTTCCCTGAGCTCTCAGTTGAGGTGTGTGTGTATGTATGTATGTGTGTGTGTGTGTGTGTGTGATCTGGGATCATATTTCATGATGAATTAAAAAAAAACACAGCGAACAGTATTGATCTGTTGCTGGAGCTTGCTTTAGAGATATTAATCTAAGGGTTTAATGGCCAGGATTCAAGTTCTTCTGATCCCAGAGGTGTAACCATGGTCAACTTTCATCTCGCATACAATCCTCCTCCTTTTTGCAAAGTAATACAGCCTTTCCCCATCTTTTCACAAGCGGATCATTTGATCACTTTTTCAAAAGTTAAATGTCTCCAGTTTTGTACTTTGTCTTACTTTTTAATGGCCCCTCTGCTCCCTGAAGAGCCCCATAAAAATCATTCTCATCACTATATATTTTTTTTTTCCTTTTAGCTCATACAGTGTCTGGTTATTGCTCCTCATTGTGTCAGGAAAGAAGTACACAAGAGAAACATTCCCAGTGTTTAATGTATTGTACAGTATGACTCTTATTGTCCCCCAAGTTTAACCTCTTGTGTGGGGGGGTCTGACGGTAACGGACAAGGTAACATAAACCTGAAGAAGTTAGAGTGGAACACAATGTGCTGTGACTCCACTGAGATCAATTATATTTTGAATTATTTGTTATTCAGTTTAATATTAATTTATCTGAAACAATAAAACTTTACTTGAACACTTAACTTTAAAGGAACATTACCTGTCACACAATTATCATTTCAGATCAACCACAAATAACAGTCTACCTTTTGATCACAAGTGATAAGCATATGGCAGCAAACCAGTCGGCGGCTAGCATGAGAAGCTAGCATAACAGTCTACATCTTCACTCAGTGCTTTTTTTTTTTTTTTTTTTTTTGTCAAAGAGCATTAACAGACAACACCAATCAGAGAAGATCCAAATCAAAGTATTTTATTCACAAAAAGTTGGTCAGCACCATCCGGCAATATGTTTACCATAGTATGGTTTGGAATGGAAAATCCCACCATTCCACACTTAAATTCCATCGTGAGACGCAAGTGAGTTTTCTCTGCAAACAGTACCCGAACAATAATGATAATAATAAGAAACACCAAAAAAAACGTGTCATGCTAAACTGAATTGGACAAAACTTAGAAATTATGCTTCACTGTTAGGCCTTTTCATGTTGCCATAATGCATCACAGCTCATGCAAACAACAACCACAAATTCAGATCTGTGTACAAATCTAACCAAACCTTAAGACATATGAGTTTGTAGTGCGAATGTCAGCTAGAGAAAAAAAAGCAAGGTGCTTTCTATTATTCAACACTGTCTGTTGTGTCCCTCTCTCGCTGTCGTTCCCATTAGTTCACACAGCCACATAAACAAGAATTTTCTTAACCTTCAGTCCACTAACACCACCGTATCCCAGTATGTAGTAGTTTCACAACTACCTCTCTGATCAAGTACATCACCTTCATCTCATTTACCGGCCCCTGCCGTCCTCCCCCGATTGCTCTGCTCCTGTTGCCGTCTTTTCCGTCACTCCCTTCGCTCCATGTACTCCTCCGCAGTGTTCTTTCATTTCCTGCACATGAAAGATTCATCTGACCATTTTAATAATAAATAAGAAGATAGTTGAAAAGTGCAGAAGGCACCCTCGACTAGAGCGGCAAGGATCCAAAAGACAAGCAAGGGTAATATTCCTGCTCAGTCATCCAGTTCTTGCCTCTCGTTCCCCCCTCTCTTCTCCCCAAAGGATGCCTTTTTGTCTGGATAAAGGCAAGACAAAGATTCAGGGTGGATGTGATAACCTTCTGCTTATCTGGAGCATAGTGACTTCATTGTTGTCAAGGTTGAAACCTCAACAACGTTTTTGCAGTACTCGATGTTAAAAGTGTGTGTATTGTTAACTTGAAGGCATCATTACTGTCGTAATTGTTGCCAACTGAGAACTGTAAAATGGGATGCTGCAGGCAACGCATAAACAGACCATTAACTTTTAGAAATTCTAATCATCCTTTATCGGAGTCTAGCTTGAGTTTGGCAAATGAACTATAAACTCAAAGAAGCTTGACGATTTTAATAGCTAAACCAAGGCTGACCGATGTGTGGCGTTTTACCACTTCAAACACTATACTTTTGAATTGATAACTGTTCGTCACCGGTGGTGTAACGGTTTACTTGCCTGACTACAGTGCAAGCTGTGCAGGTTCAAGTCAAACTAAGTGACAATGTGAGTGTGAAGGTTGCTTATTATTATTATATGTTATGCTTATTATTATTATATGTTATGTGATCGAGTGGTGACCAGTCCAGAGTGCACTCTGCCTTGCGCCCAAAATCAGCTGTGATAGGCTCTGGCACACCTAGATCCTGAACAATAAGCAGTATTAAAAAATGGAGGGATGGAAGGATTAGTTCAACAGCAATATTGCGATACAGATGCCATTATTATTAAAGTAAAACAATATTTTCATAGTGTTTGGCAACCCGGTTTGTTTGTTTGTTAGCTGGTTATTTATTATTCGGCAACTAGCACTACTGTGGGAAAAGCAGAGGTGTAAAACAAAGCATAAATATGGTTTGTTTTACAAACCATATATATTTAACCATATTTTTTAAAAAAACATATTTTATTTTATTTATTTATTTTTTCACATCATTTCATGCAAATTTTGACAAGGATGACAGCAAACTTTGCAAGCACAACGTGACAATGGGAATGTAACTCAGAGAAATAGACCTGTTTGTTTCTCCAGTGATATTCATTCATTCAAAAAGCTAAATTATATTAAAATTAGCTAGACTGTACAGGCAATTGGCAGGCGTCTAGTTTAGGGTGTACCCGGCCTTCACCCAAAGTTAACTGGAATGGGCTCCCGCTCTTTGGAAAATGGATGAATGGATAAATTAATAGTGTTATATAATTGCGGTTGCTTGGTGTTGCAGTGACAATTTGTCGTGTGGCTCTTTGCTATGTGGTGACGTTTTATTAATCAACTATCAATTAAATAGATTAAATCTCAATATCAATAGCTGAATTTTAAAATGCAATAAAATTGTGTTCTTTTCAAGGTTTGTTCTCTTGAGATTCCAGCTGCTTTTTGGCCATTCATTGAAAGCCAGCAAATCAAATCATTCAGGGTATTTACTCCAAATCATTTACTCTTTAAAGGTTTCTACTCGTAAAGCATTTCATTGCCCTCCTCACGCGGTTAATCAAGATGGGAGGAAACGCACGAAGGAATGAACATCAAGGAAATGGATTTTAACCATGCATTGCTAATTTTATAATTCATTTCAAATCTCTAGTTACATCATCCTTTAATATGAGGGCTGTGCAACCTATGGCCTGTGGGTTGGCTGTGTTGCTCGATTATTACATCAGTCATCCGCTGCGCTAGTGCGTTGCTCTGAATGCAAAATGAATCTGCCGGTAAGAGGAGACTGAAAAGATAATTATGCAATTCAACTTATTCTCCACGACACAAGGACGAGTCGGGAAGAAGTTACCGGTCCACCGAAATTCACAACCCCACTAGGGACACTCCGTCGTCACCCACCCCTCCGTCGATCGCACGACATCGTGAGACTCACATGTCAATGAGCCTTCTGCGAATAGCTTTTGGAATGTTCGTCAACAGATGGTTGCCGGTCCATGAGATAGATAAAAATCCATGAACCGGTCCATGGCAGAAATAAGGTTGGGGACCATTGACTATTGGATGCTCACGTAGCAACACTTTACGGCACTGCCAATTTGATATAATGTCCTGGGATGGGATGGAAATTTAAAACATTTTTTTAAATCCGACTCATAGATTAATCGAAAAAGTAATTGACCGATTAATTGATTGTTAAAATAATCGTTAGATGAAGCCCTACTGTAATTCTTTTTCATTCGTACCTTTTGACAGAAGAATATCAAAGACCATTCTTTAAGATACTCCGAGCTGTTTTTAAATTGTGAAAAACATTGCACAAGCGTGTGTGTTTTACCGTGTCCAGGATGTACTCCACCTCTCAGCTGGACAGACTGCAGCTCACGCAAATGAGGATAAGCGGTTTGAAAATAGATGGCGTATATTTCCTTTAAACATGTTTTCAATCACTGCATCATATTTTTTAGTATATTTGATATGACTCTCACTGAAATTGCCCGTCAGGAAACACTTCATCACCTCTGATTTTGGTTAATGGAATATTTGAAAGTCATCATTATAATGCAATGCACTGTTGCAATGCACAGACCATAATGTCTGACTGTATGTGCACTTTGATTTGTATAAACAAGGCAGTGAGAATGTGAAGGTTAGAGCAACTCAGAAATGCATTGGACACGCTACATGCCCCGTGATCATCCCATCAACTTAGCTTGACGTTGCGAGAGGAGAGAGAAATATTATGAAGCAATTTCATTGACATGCAATGTGAGACTTGTGGCAGGAAAAAAAAAAAAAACAGTCAAACACTCATCTTCATTAGATCCAGGGAGCGAAGGGAGGGATTTTAAGTTAAACAGACCAGAACTTATATGTAGTACAAAGAGGAGAGGAACAAAATCCTTCTGTGACTCCTGCGTTCAAATTTGTCATGCCTCTCATAAAAACTAGCATTTAAAATAGAATATTTTCAGGAGGGATGGAGGGTGGCTTGACTGACACCATCTGAGCCACTGCGAGCCATTCTCAGCTGATGTGACGTTTCATGCTTATTTAAGCGTAGACTGGAAAAATACGAGTCACGTTGTGTCCTCCAGAAGCTAAGGAAATGATTGTGGCCTTGTGGGCAAAGACGTCTCAGACTACGGAATGAATGTGTCAGTGAAGCATACGGCAATAAGGCGCTACAGAGCGAGGCATTCGCTTACTCTTCTGTTGATAGCGGCGCCCTTTGGTGTACCAGACACACGGCACACAGACGGCACAAGTATGATGGATGGCCCCCCACATCCGTCACTGGCCTTGTGGCTTCATTTTGGTGTTACTCTCTCTCAATGGAATCAGTTTTGACGTGGTCCGTAATACAGCCTATGATATGTAAAGGACCTTGACATTGATGGAACTTAAATCCTCAATGCCTCATTATGGAAATGTTTAAGGTACCTTCTTCAATCCATCTTATTGTAGGTCTACATTTGCAATAACCCCATAGAATAGAAGACTTTGATATACTCAGAAATTTGTCTTTCCAGTTGGCAGCTAGCTATCTTGTGGGCCGCGCGAGAAGATAGCTTAGCACTCTACATCTTCATTCAGTGTGCCTTCTTTTCAGCACAAACATTTGGACTCCAATGCAGTACACCACTAGTACAATATTGACAATTCAGCTTTGGCATACTATCTATCCACTAATTGTTTTTGAGATTATTGCAATCTACTTCAAGAGATTTGGTGGAGTTTCAGTGTTTCTGATTAAAAGTCAAAGGAGCATAATATCCTGTCGACACATAGCCTGTTGTACAACTTCACATTTCATTAGGCATCTCTTTAAGGACATGTGAAGTAATTATCAAGTAGTTAACATTGTTTGGATGAAATATAAATTTAATGAGATACGGTCAGTGTGTTCAGTTTTTTTAATCTGCATTGTTGTCTTTTATTTGATGATCTCCATATGTCAAGTTTGTTCATCTGACAAATAATGAAACATCAATAACGCATCTCTCGATGTCTGCCACAGGATTGAGGGAGTAGCAAGTGAGTCAGTGGCTTTGGAGGGAACTGAGGGTGGGCAGAAGAGGGGAGAAATTGTAGGATGGGTTTGGGGGGTGGCACACTGGTGTCTGTTTTGGAACATTGAGGTCTCAGTGCTGTTGGATGAAGATGAAGTGAAGTGTTAAAAATCAATAAGTTGCTCGATACATCCTCAGAAAGGTTTGATCGCCAGGTCCCCTGACCAAGAAAATGATTGCCGATGTGGCTGAATATAGTGAGCCTCTCCAAAGCTTCATTCAATTTGAAGCTAAATGACAGATAAGGCCGAAGGAGATGCAATCACATTAGATCCAAAGGCAGACGGACGTAAATTAAACCAAGATGTGGTAAATGCCAAAACACTATCGAGCTTTGCTTTGGTGCTTTGCGTACCAAAAAGCGCAAACAGCAAAACAATTCAATTTGTGTCTCTCTGAGATGATGCCACAAAAGATACTGGTCAGATTTACTGTACGCATTACACCAAACGACTGAGCCATTCCTAACAAACATGATATTGCAGTTTTTGCCATCATGACGGGGGTAGTGCTTCATCTATACATTGTATGGCACAAAATTAGAAGTAAATTCCCCATAACAAAGCCAGTGAAGCAAAAACATGCAAACTAAGTATTGATCGGAATAGACGGGAACCAACATAGCATCATACAACCTTGCTTGGCCACAGACCGTAAAACATGGCTTCATCAAGCTGCAATTTTATCCGGGGACGCCATGGAGATAACGTGGAAGAAATGGTGCGCATGAGCGTGTGCACAGGCAGATATCTTGGTAATGAACAACATCATTTCATATCATGGGTAGATTCAGTGTTAAAGGAATAGTCATAAAGGGTCTGGTGGAAATTAGACTATATCTATAAATACCACATGATCATTTCAAATGCTCGTTTAGGTTTTTATTACGTTTCACTTGGCTGGTTTCGTCTCATCAACTTGGCTAGCTGTGGTGTCAGAACTGTGTTTCACCTTGTCAAGCCTTATGACCAACCACTAAATCAGACCGCCACTGCTGCCTCTATTGCCCCTTCTGGTTCTACATAATTAACATCCATCCATTTTCTGAGCCGCTTCTCCTCACTAGGGTCGCGGGCGTGCTGGAGCCTATCCCAGCTATCATCGAGCAGGAGGAGGGGTACACCCTGAACTGGTTGCCAGCCAATCGCAGGGCACATACAAACAAACAACCGTTCGCACTCACATTCACACCAACGGGCAATTTAGAGTCTCCAATTCATACATGTTTTTGGGATGTCGGAGTCCCATGCAGGCACGGGGAGAACATGCAAACTCCACACAGGCGGGGCCGGGGATTGAACCAGCTCTAACCAGTCGCCCACCGTGCCGCCCATAATTAACATATTTACAAATAATATTAAATAGGGATTGAAAGAACAGGAACAGTTAAAAAAGCTAATGAAAAGGCAATGATTCATACATGATACACCTTTGGAAAATGATTCGCTATACCATCCCAGTAAAGACCCTTCAATTAATTTTGCATGGCATCTAGTGATAAGGTGTCACATCGGTGAAACCGAGTGAAAAAAGGCAGACATTTTGTGTCATCATTACATCACCAGGGTTCCTTCGGCTTCTAATCTATTTTAGAACATTTGCGTGCCAGGACTTGACAAAGATGCCTTTGCCTGTTCTGAGCAGCATTTTTCAGATCTATTCAACAGCGCCTCATCCAAAAGGCATCTGCTCTTTAAAACTTGGGACTTTTTAGTGGAGTCGAAGTGCACTTTTGGAAAATTTTTCAAAGAGACTCTTGAAACAGATTTTGGCGTTTTACAGACCTTTACAGCTAACCAAACCCACGGAAAAGCCCAGCAGATGGTTGAAGAAAAACAATTGCCAATTATATGTTCATTTCCTCCTCTTCAACCAAAGGCCAAAATAGTTTTATGTTTTTCCTGTAGTGGCTGGGCAATTACATCGAGTGTTTCCGTGTCATGGGCAGTTCTATCAATATTGTAAATAGCATCTTTGTTCCTCTTTTGATGACGTATTCTTTGTAATCAGAGATTTTGAAGCTCGGCTGCATTAAATGTGGGTCAATCTTTTGTCTGGTTCAGCACTTTACAGCAAAATATGAAATTAAATGATACAGTATATGGTATAATTAGATCAATTTCTATAAAATCAACATTTTTATTTTATTAGCAGCTTTTTTTTATTATTTATTGCAAGCATCCACAGGAACTTTACTCCTGCTTGGATCTATTTTTCTAAATCAGCTCAGACCAAGACCACATCCACCCCTCAAACCACACAACTAACAAGTTATGTCACAACTCTAAAATAAAGACCCTACTACTGCCATCTGCAGCTTCGTTCCACGTCTGCAGTCAGAGGGGCAGCTTGCCACATTACAAAGGATGACACTCCGACAATGAAATGATTTGAGAAGAAGGAAATTTGTGTTTTTATTAACAGCGCCCTTGTTTCACACTTCATCTGTTGTATATACTTCTATCGGTCTTTCATGTTTTCCTTTTCAATTTGTCAGATACCTCTGCCATATGTGAATCTTGTGAGAAAGGACATAATTGGAACTGAAGTATGAGTTACATTTACGTAAATCCTACATCAGGTTTGTTGGCTCATGCTCTACCGGATGGAGACTTTACAAGCTCGCATATTCTCAAGCACAGCTGGCCTCTCATCTCTTCTAGCGAGTCAAAGTGCTCTTAAACAGATGCTGTCCGTCATACGGCTTTGTCTCCCGTGCCACATGTGCCCATCGCTTGACTGCAGCTGTTTCATTGCCCTTGCAATAAGGACACATCATTACGTACAGTCCACTTTTGTTGGAATCTTGGCTTTTTAATGGGCCAGATGGGACTAAAATATCTTCCTCTCAGTAAGCCGGGGAATACACTGTTAATTTTACCAAGTGCTGGTTTTAAATTCCAATTTAGCGAATTAATCGCCTACAATAAAAAGTTAAAACAAACTATTGCAGTCTTCAAACTTTACAGACCGACTGTGAGTCACGACCTAACTTTTAGATTGTTAATGTTCCACTTAAGTCATGCAGGTGTCGGGAGCATGCCTTTCAAACTGTTGTCGACTGTCAAAACAAATCAAGACGACGACAATGTTTCTGTCCCTGCCTCTCAAGACATCCCGAGGTCCAGATTGTTCACTTTTTGATAGCTACATAAAGAGTTGAGTTGGGATTTGAAAATGCTCCAGGAGTTTACGAGCCTTACTTAGCAAATTGTTTAGCTAGCACTGGCTCGGTAAACGGCGCCACATGTGATGTAGCTAACATTGTGTTGTAAAATTTTGGTGAATCTGAACACACTGAAGTCACAAATTTTATTAGAAGGTATCTTATCTCTTTCTTTTTTATGGCCTGTTTTTTGGAACTAGGCATAAGGCATAATAAGGAACTAGGCATAATAACTTTCGCATAAGGTAGTCACTATTGATACATACAGTAAATCAGACTCTTATGCTCAGTACTCACAGTACTCAAGTAACATTTTCACCAAGTACCGTGTTACTCTTTTGACACAGATTTAAGAGCCAGTGGCCTCCTGAGGTTAACTCATGGTCTGAATAGCTTGCGTTGTAGTGCGAGGTGTGTTTACGATTACTTTTCATTACATTTCTCGGGATTCCTTCCGGGCTTAGAAAAAGGAATGAAAAAAATCTTTCTTTACGATCACCATATCTTGAGTCACTCCGGCAGACGCCAAAGCAGAAGTGTTTCGTTGTTACCATAATACGTCCGTTGTGGCAATATTTAGGATAGATTTGCAAGTCAGTTCACTGATTTAACTCGTACACGCATGCTATACACGTTGTCCCGCTCAACAGTTTGTCCGAAACAAATATGGCCATGGCGCATGCACGGGGCGCTGTTCGAAATGTTGCATTTTTGTATAATTGTGATCAGATCTATTAATCAATTAAAGCAAATCTCCAGAGGAGGTGTGGTTTCTCTGTTGTTTCATTGTAGAAAAGCCAAAAGACACGACACAAACGTTCACAGGGAGCACCTGTTCAGTTCGGCATACACTGGATTTTCAGGAAGTCCTCAGAGAGATAGGTTGAGTGGTGTTATTTAGCTTTTGATCAGTGGCACACAAACTAACCTTTTTTGTCTCATTTGAGTGAAATGAAAATCCAGCAACCGGAAGCACTTGTTGTCGGTAACATATATGCAACATTACATTCTGTCATTTCTCTATCCGCCAAGGCCAAATAATCCAAATTGGGATGAGCACCAAATTTTAGATCCTAATACTTAAGATGTCCACATTGTGAATTAAACTCATGTATGCATAGTTTTTGCACTGACCTGCTCCACAAACTGACTTCGGTGTTTTCTCTAAAGGGGGGAAGAGGGTTGGCGAGGGGGGGTTGTGTTCCTTTCTTTTGTCCGCTTGACTATAAAACTTTACAACTCATCAGTGGATGGCCAGAAAGGGAACGTGATTATGATCACTTGAAACTCTCAAAGACTCTGAATGTGTATTTGGTCCTTCGATAATGTCTGTAATTAAAAAATTAACGTGCAATAACGTTTAACTTTTTTGATTTCATTTTCTTCATTTTGTAATTGTTATTAATTTTCTTAGCAATAATTGCACATCAACATCAATAAAACGGAGGGGTGCCCGCCAGGGGGATTGCAGAGAAATTGCAGAGGGGGCAATGAAAGACAAAATGAAAACACTGCATTAATCCATCCATCCATCCATTTTCTGAGCCGCTTCTCCTCACTAGGGTCGCGGGCGTGCTGGAGCCTATCCCATCCGTCATCGGGCAGGAGGCGGGGTACACCCTGAACTGGTTGCCAGCCAAACGCAGGGCACATACAAACAAACAACCATCTGCACTCACATTCACACCTACGGGCAATTTAGAGTCTCCAATTCATGCATGTTTTTGGGATGTGGGAGGAAACCGGAGTGCCCGGAGAAAACCCACGCAGGCACGGGGAGAACATGCAAACTCCACACAGGCGGGGCCAGGGAATGAACCCGGGTCCTCAGAACTGTGAGGCTGACGCTCTAACCAGTTGGACACCGTGCAGCCACTGCATTAATATCAATGTTAAATATTTAAAAAAAAGAACCTGTTACACTGGACAATTGCACAGTTAAGGTGCTTGAAAACAGTTCCACTTATTACAACCTGCAGTTTATGGCAGTTCACTTTTATTTTTTCAAAAAACATTGTTTTGTAATAATTAAATAAAATAAATAAAATGAACTGCAATGGACTCTGTAAAAAAAATGTGTTTGTATATTCTGTATTGTATTGTTTTTTTTTAAATTCTTATGAAGTGCCTGCATTCCAGGGATATCCGAACCTTTTCCACTGAGGGCTACATACGGAAAAATGTGAATGTGTAGTTTTTGGAACAGGCTAAACCAATTTTATATGCTGTAGAGCTCAAGATACGGATGTGAAGCAGTTCAACATACTGTAAAGAAAAATAAGATACGGATGTGAAGCAGTTCAACATACTGTAAAGAAAAATAACTCAAAATCTAAGTGTAGTCTTATTGGTGAAAAAAGTGTTTCGTAGCCGTATGATATCTAAAAAATCTATATTGCAATATAGGATGATATAACATTTAACTTTTGTTACGTTTCACAATTATTCGCATCCCTGTATTTACTGTTTTGTTCTCATTCGTCACCTCGTGTGTGTTCCATCACAGGCCTATTAACTTGTTTGCCGCCTGTTGGTGTCAGCGGAATTAGGTGACATGTCCATGTGTTGTGTTTTCTCTAAAGGGGGGAAGGGGTGAGGGGAAAGAGGGGGGGATTGTGTTCCTTGCCAGCCAGTGAGCTAATGAGTCCCCAGTGTTAGAGCATTGTGCCTGTGGGAGGAGCCAACAGAGCGGCGTAGGTGGATGTTATGCATGAATGAGGGGCGTTTTGTGACTCTTAATGTGCCATGTAGTGGGAAAGTGTATGCGTTTAAAAACAAACAATTATCAGACAACTCACTGCACTACTGGAATAGGTTTAAAGTCAGGCAATTCGGACTCAATATTTTATTTATAAACTTCTACAAAAAGTTAGGGCGATTGGTCTTTCAGGTGAAATTACAGAAAGGTTTCACGAAAACCTTTCGAGGTGAATTGAATTTCATTCATTCATTCATCTTCCGTTCCGCTTCTCCTCACTAGGGTCGCGAGCGTGCTGGAGCCAAACCCAGCTATCTCTGGGCGAGAGGCGGGGTCCACCCTGAACTGGTCGCCAGCCAATCGCAGGGCACATAGAAACAAACAGCCATTCGCACTCCCATTCACACCTTACGGGCAATTCAGAGTCTTCAATTAATACATGTTTTTGGGATATGAGAGGAAACCGGAGTGCCTGGAGAAAACCCACGCAGACACGGGGAGAACATGCAAACTCCACACAGGCGGGGCTGGGATTTTAACCCCGGTCCTCAGAACTGTGTGGCAGATGTGCTAACCAGTTGATCACCGTGCCGCCGCCCTAATTTACATCCATCCACCCATTTTCTGAGCCGCTTCTCCTCATATATCATATCCTCATATATATATATATATATATATATATATAATAAAGTATCTAATTTGTAACAATAATAATGCTCTGGCAAGGAGCTGAATGGCAAGGTTCACAACAGGTGTTTGCTCCATGAATTGACCTATACATTTCCAAGGACGTCCACTTCTAAGCCTTTCTGTACGTCTTTCAGTCTCTCTGTGTGTCTGTTGCAACCTCCTGACACTCTGTGACACTCGAAGCTCAGTGGCCACATCCCTCTGAGAACATTGTGTGAAGCCGCGGGGAACTGTTTGATCAATTGTTAGGCGTCGTCTTGGTGTCATACAGTCGAAATGTGAACAGCATGATGAAGAGGACTGTTTCAATACCGATTGGAATTGAACTAGGACATTTATTGGTCCACTTTACACTTGTATGGTAGCTAAGAATAATACAATGTTTTATGTTGCCTACAGTTTGGCACTGGAACAGACTGAACAGACCATCAAAACTCGAACTGCTCTAAGTGCTAGAGGACTCTGCATCTTTTTGCACAATTGTTTTTTGTCAATGTCTTGATGTCCCCAAAGTGTTCTGTAAATTGACTGTCTGTTGTACTAGAGCGGCTCCAACTACCGGAGACAAATTCCTTGTGTGTTTTGGACATACTTGGCAAATAAAGATGATTCTGATTCTGATTCTGAAAAAGATTAAGATTAACACTGATATATTTATTTTTACACTTGTATGGTAACTAAAAATGTTATATGATGGTGACAGGGATTCTTTCTAATTCCAAAAATGGTTTCTGACCACAGATTTAATTGAACCTTAGAATTTCCTCTGTATTGTAATGTAATTCCTCCTTTTGAAGGCATTTTTCAACAAAAAACAGCAAACAATGTAAAAGGCAATCACAGAAGTTCCTGCACAGTGTATACTGATCTACTGTACATGCTTTTTTTGTATAAAACATTCTCATGCGAATGTGTGAATTTTTCTGGAAAAGCTAACAGGTGAATTGCAATCATTCATGCTCATAACAATTACTCGAGAGTGCAGCTACAAATGTTTCCCTGAGTGAAGCCCCTTAACCCCAGTCCATTAGCTGCTCCCGCTACAATTCACTCCCTTTGTAAAGCTTCCACATTAGCGCCTTTGGCTAAAAAAGAATTATACATTGGATGCTGCAGACTAGCCGAATGGCAGTAGAAGTGCAATGTGGAAACTTTATTTATTTGTTTATTTGTTGATTTACAAATTCATCGCTTCTTAGTCAAAATTGTAATTTTGTGGAGGAAATGTTCATATCTTTACTTGAATTTGGGAATCTTTACACAAATTTATTTTAGGTTATTTGTCATTAGTTTAAACGTGCATTATGTTTTGAAGATATGGCAACGTGATAGGCGCTTATGTCATCAACAAATTAATTTTTTTGGTATCAATATTCTCTTATATTAAAAAAAGGAACGATCGCATAGAGCAGAATGGAATGCACTATGCTGTCACATTTAAGCTGCCTTATGCCTGTATGAGAATAACATTGGGAGGGGATGAACCACATGCTGTTTCACAAAGTCTAAAAACGTTTTATATGCTCACATGTAGCAACCTGATATTTTTCCCTTACAGAGAGAAACCTCCCTTTTTCCAACTCAATTTAAGAGTACAACATGTCAAATGGTCCAATGTTGTTGGAGTCAGAGAATTCATTCATTCGTTTAACCACATACCAGTACAGATATTCTGTATTTGTCCTTTGAGCAGGTAGGTGCATATATGAGATTAATTCAGAAAACTGCAGTCCAATCCATCTGATTATTTCATCTTTTTAATTTCCCCACAGTGTTCGTGTGCCTATATAATTACTCTGGCTCGAACTTTGGAGAGTCTCTTTATTAAATGGCTTTCTAGCTCACTCAAAAATAAAAAAGGATATTGAGGAAAGTGATCATTTAAGTTGTGCATGTGGGAGACAATGTTTTGACTTGAAATTAATTGGAATCAAACCTTTACTGTCCCCCAGATGATCGACGGAAATTTTATACTAAAAAGACCACTTGTGCGCTTCCTGTTCCTATTCCCCACTTGCGTGTCATCCGCCTCCAACCGAACATCCTTGAAGGACGTTCTTTAAGCTAATTAGTGCCCATTACTTATTTAAAAGGTAACTTGTTTATGCAAGAGCAGAGGTATCAATGATTTAATAGAGGAAGTCTCAGGGGCTGGGGGGATGGGACTATTGTGTCGAACTGATTTACTAACAGCAACTGGTGAGTGCGATGTAATGGCATCCCAATTATTTCTTTAGTTGCCACTGCCAGCCAGCTTGCACCCATTTAAGAGTGTGGGACTTTAATGGAACTGCTGCAAAAATATCCTCAGTGGACATATTGGCCTTTTTACGCAGACCAAGGGACAGCTTTGTCATAAAAGCGGAGCTAATGAGCAAAAAAACAAAAAACAAAAAAACATCCTTTTATTTCATTTTGAGTGTAACTGAAATGACAATGGCCAATATTCTCAAACTAATGCTGCATTTTGTGAGGGCTCCAAACAAACGTCTAAGTTCATTATTGATAAGCATTTAAACGCACGAATGTCCAATGTCTTATGACAGTCAAATTAGTGATAAGACTACATCTAAAAGATTTTCATCATCTACATTAGTTTCGACAGTTTGGAAATGTTAAGTGCTTTACGACAAAGTAATATTTTAGGGCCACACAGAAAATAAATAAAGTAGTAAAATGGCAAGTTAAAGTTGAACATGTATGAGAATAACATTCTAATATTTGATTTAAAAAAAAAAGACATTTTTCAGAATTATTTTTTTTCAGAAAGACGTAATCTTAAAATACCGTAGTCGTTTGTACAAGTGCATGTTAAAATACCCACCTGAAGCTAAATGCAACTGTCACAACCAGTCAAGAAGGTAAAGGGGCCATATTTCTAGACTTGATTATAATGATTAGCAGCTGGGCTAAGATGTAAAATAACCTCTGGCCCAAATGAGACATCATTGGATGAGTCAGAAATTTGGATCTTAAGGTTCCCATCGACTTGACTACTTGTCTCTGTATTGTCAACGCTATGCTTTTGCTGCCGTTTAAAGCTCTTGCTTCCAACGAGATTGCTTTAGAGGAGAGACGTTACCGTGTTCATCCACGGCTGAGCCTCTCGTCTTTCATCATCTCCCTCAGAGTAACTTGGCTTTATTTTGCATCCCATTGCCACCTGTTCTGTCAAAACTTTGTCGGCCTTTTCCGTTTCATCTGAAAACGTCACAAGTCCTCCAAACATCTGTTAGCGCAGCTGCCTTGGAGCAAAATAAATTGCACGCATTCAGGAATAGGGAAATGATGAAAAGGTCTCAATGCGATATTCACTGTGTGAAATAAAATGAATATGTTTGTATTGCCATTAGCTTGTATGCAGCCAAGCGTTTTTAGATACAATCTATCTGTTTCATACATACAGTACACTTCTGTACTGCAAATAAAGATTTTATTCTATACTTCATTGTTTCTTTTCACAGCCTTGTCTCATGGACAACTTTATCAATTTTAAATTCAATTAGGTACTGCAGTTATGATATCAAAAACACATTAGACACCATGACAACTGGAACACAAGGCACACAAGTTCAAATTCATCAACTGCATGTGTGTGTTGCTTTGCCAAGGCTGAGTGGAAATGAAGACGATTACTACAGGACCAAAATTGATCACAGAACAACAGTAGGGATTATACACGTATAAATAATGTTCCCTGTAGTCACGAATAAGTTGCAACACATATGTTTGGTCATGAATCCTGAAAAGCCAAAAGCAAAGGTACTGAATAATACAAAATTGTTTTGTTTTGATTGCTGTCCGTCGGCTCATCCCTTACGTAGTCCACCTCGAAATAATGACCATAACGCCACATGCCCAATGGACCCACTGTGATTTAATGGCAATAGAAGAGCATCTCCAAATAAACCCAGCGGAAACAAACAAGATATCTATCAATGGATCATTGATCATTGATTATTAATTATATGATGCTGAGTGTACATCAGCCATAACTCCAGTGTGGCATGTGAATAAAAGTTTGATGCCGCTGCCTCAAGGTAATTTATTTCTTCCAGAAAAAAATTCAGAAAATTATTCATTGAAAATATCAGAACTGACCCCACGGTTTCCAGTGGTGCTGCTGTATTTGGTCCATAGCCATGAGACGGAGAGAAATGTGCACAAAATCAACGGAGAGTACGGACAGAAGGCTCTGTGCGTGTGAATGAACGAGCCTCAGCCGGTTCAGTGTGTGGCAATGGTCTGATGTCCAGAAAGTGGTCGTAATGGCTTAAATTTACTCTGTTACGTTTGCTTATTTGGGATATACAGTATTGTACTTGTCATACTAGTCTTAATGCAACATTTTCACTTTTGAGTATTTAAGAGAAAACATTATTTGGGCAATTTTTGAATTTACATATTCCTACTTTATATATTTGTTGTCCGTATGGCATTCATGCCCTTCACTGCTGACAGGTTACGTACGTGAGTATTTTTTTTTCACTAAATACTTACTCAAGTAATTATTTGGAGGATTACTTTTTAAATTGACCAAAGCGTATTAAACAGCTGCAGCTCATTCAGAATGCTGCAGTTGGCTCCCAGTCAGCTTTAAAAGAGCCTTGAAAGTTCTGCTATTGGTCTACAAAACACAAAATGGTTTAGAGCCAAAATATATGAAAGAAACGCTAATGGAATATACAGTACACCCAGTAGGTCTCTGTGAACTACAGACTCAGGTGAAATAGTGGAGCACAGAGTCCAAAGCAAACATGGTGAAGCAGCTTTTACTTGCTGCACACAAATGGCACAAGTTGCCAACAGAACTGAAGTCAGCCCCAAATGTGAACGTTTTTAAGTCCAGGTTAAAAACTCTTCTTTTTTCTCATGCTTATGATGATGAGGATTTTAGAACATTTCTACTTTTAAATGCTCTTTCTTGCACTGTACATTTTTTATTTTTTTGTTTTTAAATGTTTTTTAAGATGTCTTATTTGTATTATTTGTATCTTTGTTTTGGCTTTTTAATCATGTAAAGCACATTGAGTGTACCTTGTGTAGGAAATGCGCTGTATAAATAAATTTGCTTTGCTTCGCTTTTACTTGAGTAATATTATTCTTATTGTATAAAACTCTATACTCTTATTTGAGTACGATTTTTGGCTACTCTACCCCCCGCTACTGATGTCATGCTATTTATGTATCTTACATGCATCCTGAAAACTCCTCAACCATTTGATCAAATTTTAGGGTAATGTCGACACAAATCTGAGTAATACTGTAAATTTATAATACATTTGTTAAACTAATCATGAATCTTAACCCAGCTAGGCAATGATTTGTCTTTTTTCCTGTCCTTATCTCCCGCAGTTAAAATTGTGCAGAAGTGGGTTCAGGCATGCAATGGAATTATTGATTTCCTCATTTTACCTCATTCATTTGGCGTTATTTCGACAGATGTCGCTTTAGGCCCAGGAACGCTTATCCTTTGTTATCTGTGCAAAGGGAGAGGTTTGTTTCAGAAGCCCACATAGAGAGAAAAACAAAACCTTTTCACTGAGAGAGAAACATAAGGAATTTTGATGACTTTGTGGGGCCACCGAACAATTCTCTGCAGTTTTACTTCAAACAAGTGCGACTGGTATTAGCACAAGGGAGTTTGTTGCAAAGATCAATAACTCATTAGCTAAACACTATTAAAATCCAAATGATACTTTTCTCCAAACACAAAGCACTTCAGCCTAATTGAGAGAGATCCATCCTCGGAGCTGGAAATTGGACAAGATAACTTTGGTGTCCATGTGCAACCAGCAGTGAAACAGGGGTAACATTGAGAGAGAAAATATTCAACAATTCAGGGTTATACTCAGAAAGACCACTATGGGGAATTAGACCAATGTCACTGTGATATGAAGTCTATGGTTTCCAGGGGGCTCCAGAATTGTGTAAAATACTTCGGGATGGTTCTTCTAAAATAGATTACACATGCCCACAAAGCAACTTTAAAGGAAAAAAAGAGAAATAGCGGGAATAAAGAAAGCTTCGGGAGCTGCGCCATCCTTTGAGAAACCTTTTAGAACGTCACTGTCAGAGTGAACATAATGGCTGTCACATTAGAAACAGATCCATCCATCACAGTCTTCTACCATCTGTTGTATCCACATTCTAAGTACGTTTGACTTGTGACACTCAAGAGCTGGCACATTTGATGGCTCTGAAAACAGATGAACCCGAATATACTTGTAGCAATGCTGGTGTTCAACGCGCGGGACGTCTTTAAATCACTAAAATAATGTCTGCACTGAAGCAGGCGAATTTGTGGGAGTTATGACAGATCGACAATGAGATGACTTCAGAGGCGTGTGACTGATTGAGCTGCTGGGTTGCTCGGAAGGTCAGATCTGACTGGTTCCTGCTGTGGCAGCATTCCCAGCATTATTAAAGGAATTTCCTCACATCCGATCGGTGGTTCAGCTACTACTGAATTGGGAGTGCCTAGGCTGGGTTAGGTTTAATCCCAAGAAGGGAAGGCCAAGCCGTTCCAGTAGATCAATGTTCATATACCGTAGAAGAGAATAAGTTCAGTGGTACCTTACGTGTTTAAAAAAAATAAATAAAATGATTTGATAAAATGTAGTCATAAAAATAATAATGATGATAATAATAATTGTTAGATATGTGCTTTTAAAGGGTGTGGCCTCATAAATTACGTCAACAGCTGGAGTTAGCGTCGTTCCTTCAGTGTTCTCATTTTGTATTTGTGTGTTTGGCTGACAATCAGTTTATTCTGAGCATTCCAGTAGGAGTATATAAAATTTGATTAATTTAGCACACACAAGCTGAGACGAGTTGTGATGGCTGATTTTATGTCTTTAAATATCGCAAATGCACTGTGCCTAACCATGACGGGGAAGCACGGGCAAAATGAGAGGCCATGGGGTTCATTTAAACATTATTGAAATGCCAGAAACAAAAATTATTGTGACGTCATTTATTTAGCAATGTAATTTTAGAGCTTCGGAATGATCAAGGGCTGACTTGGAGCCAGTCACCCATCACAAAACCCCTTTCAACCCTGCATTTCCCTGGGTCTGGGTCATTTCAACAAATGGTGACAATCGTCGAATGTTGGCCTCTCCTACAGCAGTTTGTCGTGTCGGCTGTGCCAAGCAATGATATGCACGATGGGCTTCATCAGAGTGATAGATTTCTTTTCTGTAGCTCAGAAATATATGTGTATGTCACTAGGTCTCTCTTTATGTTTGTAAATATGTCTGTCTTCCACTAACACTTCCAATTACATCACTTCAAACTTCAAGTATGAAATATGATGTAGCATTTTGTGGAGTCTGTCTTTCAGGACAATTAGCATTCCAGCAGGAGACAGTTGGTTGCACTACAAATTTTGTGTCCCCACTCTGCCTCATTACTTGCCACTTTGCTACATTCCATTTAAAAGTCCTTTTCATTTAGTCTTGAAAGGTATTATACTTTTTTAATATTATTCCCAAAATGTGCACAAATAAAGGCCTCCTCCCTGACAGGAACCTCTATCCATCTGAAGTCGGCAGCTACACTACATGCAGAAATATGGGCGGTCGTTTTAAGGCTGGATGGATGAATTCTTTACATGTATAAGATATTGGTCCGTGTAATGTTCTATCTGTGATTTAATCTCAGATGTTTGTCAGTATTAAGTTTAGGGAAAATGAGACAGCTTCCACAGGGGAAGCATCCCGTTAATGTGGGCATCATACCTGAAATATTATCCAGGCGTCCCAAAAACACAGCGAAGTGTCAAAGCATAATGAACCTTTTTTATTTTTTTCCACGGTAGCGGTTTCGACGTAAATTGGTAGGTAATGTGTTTCTAATGACAATAACGATGCTGCGGTACTATTTAGGTATAAAACCCTAAAGGAGCCTCATTAGCGACACCTGTGTTTACCCAAAATTGCAAAATGGCTGCTGCAGGGAAAAAGGTCTACAATTTCCACAGCTGGTGTCATATTTCAAATAAAGCTCAACTTTCTTGGGAGGGTACAATTACAATATAAATCTACCAATAAATAAGACAAAGAAAGTGTTGCGAAATCTCCATTCTCCAATATTTGGATGCTCGCTTTAGCCAAAACCTTCAGAAAAGAAATATGCCCGTTGTGCAAATTTCTATGTAATGTGTGATGTCAGCATACCTTACAAGACTTCACTTCATCCAGCATCAAACACACTCTGCACGTCTATTGCTTTTTGTGACATTGACTTCAAATGAAGACTAAGAGAAGTTGGCACAACAAACAATAAAACAAGAAAACAAAAAAAGCAAGTGGATATTATTGAACACTTAGTAAAATACATTTGAAAATGTAGCATTCAAGCTGCATTGTATTGGCTGTGCAAATCACTGGACAAGCTTATTAACTCATTGAGAGTAAGTATAAGTAATATCCTGCAGCTTTTCCTCACTGAACTTGGTCATGACGGCCATTGAATGTGGCCAAACGGTCATCACTATGCATCTGTCACACAGTGACAGCCTAGTAGGGGAGGTGGCTGCTCTTCATTACGAAAGACGGGCTGGGAAAGCAAGAGGGAACCGTCAGCTGAGAAATCTCTGTTGGGCATCTCCTTTCTGAACAACGCAAAATGTAGTGTGTGTAATAGCCATGCTCACTTATTTTTATATTGGCCAGGGCTAATTAAAATACTTATAATTGAAATTGACGACATAACCATTGGTGAGGAACAAAACCATGTATGTTGGTGTTGTTGTTTTTTGTTTTTTTTAACTCTGGTCCAGTTTGATTACGAATGAAAATGAATGCGTATGAAAGCGGCTTTAAAGAGTGATACCTGATGATGATTTTGCTGTGTGGCCTTACGATGGATCACCAGAATTCACAGGGCAAAGCAAATGGTTTCAGCATTCTATTGGAATTTTGTTAATCTTTCAAAAGGGTTGACGAGCTGTCCTCAGTATGGTAAAGGTCATTCTTGTACTTGAAAGGATTCGGTTTATTCTGTGCTTTATACATTTTATATCTTTACTTGTAAATATCTGTCTGACCTTTACTGAAACCAAGTGGCAGAAAGTCCATCCAATGCAGATTGAGGCCATGTCCACATAAGCACTTTTTGGCCTTTTCATCCACACGCAATGTCCATTTTAGCTCACTGAACTGGATTGAGGAGTTTCCAAAGGTCAGTTGTCAGAGAATGTGTTCAGACATTTTCGGGGGGCATTTCAGGGGGAAACACAGTCGTCAACACAATGAGCAAATGTTTTTGGTTTGTTCATTGTTTTGTCAACTTTATACCCCAGGTATAACAGAGGTATCTCTTTTCCTTATTGTCTTTTTTTTTTTTGCTGTGAAAATGGGTTGTTTAATGCTTCTGATTGTCTATAATAGAATGGAAATAAATAAAAGCTAATGATCCTCTGTGCCGTTTTGACTACTCTTGGAGCCTCTTCCGTTCTTCCTCAGTGCTGTCGGAGAATCACACTGTGATTCAACAGTATGACAGAATGCTCCATGGTCAGGCGGTATAAGGTCACAAGCAGTAAAAGATCCTTATCTACAGTATCTATCTAGCCTTTCTTTTATCCCATCTTTTCAAGCTTCTGCCCAAGATCGAGTATCCCTGAAAATTAAATTATCCCATCACCCCATAAATTTGAGATTTATTGTTTTTATTTTTACTGTATGTCCTCTTTAAATAAACTAGTAAATTGTGTAACCATACAGTACCAAACATAAGATTTTAACAATATAAATAGAGAATAATAGTTCAAGTGTATGTGGAGGTGCTGCTGTATCTTCCCTCAGAAATTCGCAGTTACAATGTGTTTGGTTTATGAATCCAATCCAATCCTCTTTTGCTGTGACTCAACTTTTATATAACCTTGATTAGATTTAATTTAGTCACAGACTCCCCCCAAAAGTCCTGCTTCTCTTTCATAAATGGTGGAATGAAATTCTGTTAAAATGAACAAAACAGGCGGCACGGTGGCCGACTGGTTAGAGCGTCAGCCTCACAGTTCCGAGGACCCGGGTTCAATCCCCAGCCCCGCCTGTGTGGAGTTTGCATGTTCCCCTCGTGCCGGCGTGGGTTTTCTCCGGGCACTCCCAAAAACATGCATTAATTGGAGACTCTAAATTACCCGTAGGTGTGAATCTGAGTGCGAATGGTTGTTTGTTTCTATGTGCCCTGCGATTGGCTGGCAACCAGTTCAGGATATACCCCGCCTCCTGCCCGATGACAGCTGGGATAGGCTCCAGCACGCCCGCGACCCTTGTGAGGAGAAGCGGCTCAGAAAATGGATGGATGGATGAACAAAACAGTGAAATTCAGCACCCCTAAACATCTCATCCTAGAATTGCCTCTGGTCCTTATACAGTAGTTAGTGATTATAATGCTAGCCCTTGGCTACTTTGCATGTGCTTGACAACTTGAATCAATAATAAATACATGTTAATTTCGATTTTTTTTAAATTATTTATTTAACTTTTTATTTGTTTTTTTTTTGGGGGGGGGGGGGGTTTACTGTTAATTTAGTTTCAATAGTTTTATTATTTAATATATTAATTTTAAATTATTTTTAATTTGTTCTTTATTAGTT